>NC_082731.1:44479327-44564327 GCF_030144855.1 Hypanus sabinus | reverse complement strand
TCGCTCTGCCTGTAATCTGTATAGAGCTCCTTTTAATGGAGACATCACACAGGATCCATTAGACCATTTGAACTTGTGATAGCTAACCAGTTCCACCGTTTCACATCACGTGTACACAGGTTTATCATCAAAAACTTCTACAGATGTACCATGGAGAGCATTCTGACTGGCTGCATCACCGTCTGGTGTGGGGGGTGGGGGGGGGGGCACCTGCACAGGATCAAAATAAGCTGCAGAGAATTGTAAACTCAGTCAGCTCCATCAGCCTTCATAGTACCCAGGACATCTTCAAGCAGTGGTGCCTCAAAAAGGCAGCGTCCATCATTAACGACCCCCAGCACCCAGGTCATGCCTCCTTCTCATTTTTACCATCACGGAGGAGGTACAGGAGCCTGAAGACACACACTCAGCGATTCAGGAACAGCTTCTTCCCCTCTGCCATCAGGGAGGAGGTACAGGAGCCTGAAGACACACACTCAACGATTCAGGAACAGCTTCTTCCCCTCTGCCATCAGGGAGGAGGTACAGGAGCCTGAAGACACACACTCAATGATTCAGGAACAGCTTCTTCCCCTCTGCCATCGGGGGGGAGGTACAGGAGCCTGAAGAGACACACTCAACGATTCAGGAACAGCTTCTTCCCCTCTGCCATCAGGGAGGAGGTACAGGAGCCTGAAGACACACACTCAATGATTCAGGAACAGCTTCTTCCCCTCCGCCATCAGGGAGGAGGTACAGGAGCCTGAAGACACACGCTCAGTGATTCAGGAACAGCTTCTTCCCCTCTGCCATCAGGGAGGAGGTACAGGAGCCTGAAGACACACACTCAGCGATTCAGGAACAGCTTCTTCCCCTCTGCCATCAGGGAGAAGGTACAGGAGCCTGAAGACACACACTCAGCAATTCAGGAACAGCTTCTTCCCCTCTGCCATCAGGAAGGGGGTACAGGAGCCTGAAGAGACACACACACAATAATTCAGGAACAGCTTCTTCCCCTCTGCCATCAGGGAGGAGGTACAGGAGCCTGAAGACACACACTCAATGATTCAGGAACAGCTTCTTCCCCTCTGCCTTCACAGAGGGGGTACAGGAGCCTGAAGACACACACACACAATAATTCAGGAACAGCTTCTTCCCCTCTGCCATCAGGGAGGAGGTACAGGAGCCTGAAGACACATGCTCAACGATTCAGGAACTGCTTCTTCCCCTCTGCCTTCACAGAGGGGGTACAGGAGCCTGAAGACACACACTCAGCGATTCAGGAACAGCTTCTTCCCCTCTGCCATCAGGGAGGGGGTACAGGAGCCTGAAGACACACACACACAATAATTCAGGAACAGCTTCTTCCCCTCTGTCATCAGGGAGGAGGTACAGGAGCCTGAAGACACACACTCAACGATTCAGGAACAGCTTCTTCCCCTCTGCCTTCACAGAGGGGGTACAGGAGCCTGAAGACACACACACACAATAATTCAGGAACAGCTTCTTCCCCTCTGCCATCACGGAGGAGGTACAGGAGCCCGAAGACACACACTCAACGATTCAGGAACAGCTTCTTCCCCTCTGCCATCAGGGAGGAGGTATAGGAGCCTGAAGACACACACTCAGCGATTCAGGAACAGCTTCTTCCCCTCTGCCATCAGGGAGGAGGTACAGGAGCCCGAAGACACACACTCAACGATTCAGGAACAGCTTCTTCCCCTCTGCCATCAGGGAGGAGGTACAGGAGCCTGAAGACACACACTCAGCGATTCAGGAACAGCTTCTTCTCCTCTGCCATCAGGGAGGAGGTACAGGAGCCCGAAGACACACACTCAACGATTCAGGAACAGCTTCTTCCCCTCTGCCTTCAGGGAGGAGGTACAGGAGCCTGAAGACACACACTCAATGATTCAGGAACAGCTTCTTCCCCTCTGCCTTCACAGAGGGGGTACAGGAGCCTGAAGACACACACACACAATAATTCAGGAACAGCTTCTTCCCCTCTGCCATCAGGGAGGAGGTACAGGAGCCTGAAGACACACACTCAATGATTCAGGAACAGCTTCTTCCCCTCTGCCTTCACAGAGGGGGTACAGGAGCCTGAAGACACACACACACAATAATTCAGGAACAGCTTCTTCCCCTCTGCCATCAGGGAGGAGGTACAGGAGCCTGAAGACACATGCTCAACGATTCAGGAACTGCTTCTTCCCCTCTGCCTTCACAGAGGGGGTACAGGAGCCTGAAGACACACACTCAGCGATTCAGGAACAGCTTCTTCCCCTCTGCCATCAGGGAGGGGGTACAGGAGCCTGAAGACACACACACACAATAATTCAGGAACAGCTTCTTCCCCTCTGTCATCAGGGAGGAGGTACAGGAGCCTGAAGACACACACTCAACGATTCAGGAACAGCTTCTTCCCCTCTGCCTTCACAGAGGGGGTACAGGAGCCTGAAGACACACACACACAATAATTCAGGAACAGCTTCTTCCCCTCTGCCATCACGGAGGAGGTACAGGAGCCCGAAGACACACACTCAACGATTCAGGAACAGCTTCTTCCCCTCTGCCATCAGGGAGGAGGTATAGGAGCCTGAAGACACACACTCAGCGATTCAGGAACAGCTTCTTCCCCTCTGCCATCAGGGAGGAGGTACAGGAGCCCGAAGACACACACTCAACGATTCAGGAACAGCTTCTTCCCCTCTGCCATCAGGGAGGAGGTACAGGAGCCTGAAGACACACACTCAGCGATTCAGGAACAGCTTCTTCTCCTCTGCCATCAGGGAGGAGGTACAGGAGCCCGAAGACACACACTCAACGATTCAGGAACAGCTTCTTCCCCTCTGCCATCCGATTCCTGAATGGACATCCATCCCATGAACACCATCTCACTACTTTTTTTATTCCTATTTTTGCACTACTTATTTAATTTAACTATTTAATATGCATATATATACTTACTGTAATTCAGGTTTTTCTATATTTATTATGTATTGCAATGTACTGCCGCCACAAAGTTAACAGATTTCACAACATATGCCAGTGATATTCAACCTGATTCTGATTCCGAACAATAGCACACCACGGAAACAGGCCATTCGGCCCGCAATATTTGTGCTGAACCTGATGCCGATTTAAACCCAATCACATCTAACTGTACAAAATGCAAGTTTCTCCATCCCCTGTGGGTCCATGTGTCTGTTTAAGTCGACGTGGAGAGGATGTTTCCAATAGTGGGGAGTCTAGGACCGGGGGCACAGCCTCAGAATACAAGGACGTCCCTTTAGAACAGAGACGAGGGGGAAATTCTTGAGCCAGAGGATGGTAACCCTGTGCAATTCAGATGGCTGAGGAGGCCAGCTCACTGGGCATTTATTTAAAGTGGAGGTTGATAGGTTCTTAATTAGTCATGGTGTCAAAGGCTACGTTGTGTCTGCTCCCACCCTGACAGCCCATTCTAGGTACCGACCACACTCTGTGTCTAAAACATCTTGCCTCAGATATTCCCTGCATACAATGTGTTAGGTGGAGGGGGTAGGTAGATAGATACTGTATTAATCCCAAAGGAAATTACAGTGTCACATTAGCATTACAAGTACACAGATATACAAATATTGGAAGAGAAGTAAGAAAGAATTAAAAAACAAGTCACCTCAAACAGTCTAACACCACCACATTGGGGGGAGTGGGAGCTTTGGGGTTCTAATGCCTTTCTATCGTTCATTCTTTGGGTTTTTTCTGTTTCGTGGATCTCTGTGAAGAGTAAGAATTTCAGGTTGTATCGTGTATACATTCTCTGATGTTCAACTGAATCCCCTAAACCTTCTCCCTCTCCCCTCAAATTCAAGTCCTCTAATGCCTGACCTTTCTGTTCTGGGAACCATAGTGCTAGCGTAACACTTGACAATGCTCCTTACGGTCTTGTGTTTTAACACGGCAGAATCTGAGGGTAAAGCCTGCTGGAGGTACACTGGGCCTTTAATCTGCTCTCACCAAGACCCACGTGCTTTGGGCTAGCATGGTTGGTCCTTGAAGTATGGGGGACGGGTGCAGAGCTGTGATACTGTGGCTCACAGAATACGAGAGTGGGGAAGTCACATTGTGGCTGTACAAGTCTGTATTACGTGCAAGTCTGGTGGCCCCATTACAGAACGATGTTGAGGCTTTGCAGAGGGGACAGAAGAGGTTTACCAGCATGCGGCCTGGATTAGAGAGTATGAGTTGAAGTTCAAAGTAAATTTTATTAACCAAGTACATATTTGTCACCATATACAATGCTGAGATTCATCTTCCTGTGGGCATACTCAGCACATCTATAGCATAATAACTGTGACCGAATCAATGAAAGATCGCCAACTACAGCATTCAACCAGAGTGCAGAAAGAGAGAAATAATAATATTAACTAAAAAGTAATAAATATTGAGAACATGAGATGAAGAGTCCTTGAAAGTGACCCCACTGGTTGTGGGAACATTTCAATGCTGGGGCGAGTGAAGTTATCCCATCTGGTTCAAGAGCCTGATGGGTGAGGACACATTTGGGTTGTTTTCTAGGGAGCGTTAGAAGCTGAGGGAAGATTTGACTGAAACTTATGAAATTATGAGAGGTTAAATAGAGCAGACAGCCGGGGACTTTTTTATCCCCAGGGTAGAAACGTCAAACACTAGAGGACACGTGATGGGGTGAAAGTTTGAGAGGCACGTGTGGGGCAGGTTTCCTTAAACAGAGAGTGGAGAGTACCTGGGACAGGCTGCCGGGGTTGGTGGCAGATATGACAATGGCAACAGAACATGTAGAGAATGGAGGGAGATGAAATGAACAGGAAAGATAGATTTTGTTTAATGTGACGTCATGGTCAGCATAGGCGTTATGGGCTGAAGGGCCTGCTCCTGTTCTACACTGCCGTATATTTCTCTGTACTGCCACCGCACCGTGATGGGGCTCAAAGGAGAGGGAGTGATCCATTGCCTCCCTGCTGCCTCTGGGATCAGATTAGGGGCTTTAATGGAGGTATACACATTTGTCCCCTTCCTACAGTGCCCAGACAGAACCTCCAAAAGTAGGGGACAGCAGATCTCCCTCCTCATTCATCACTTTGGGCCGTCACAGTAGGGAGTCGGGCGGCGTAGTGCTGTAAAGCCTCTCTGTGGAGACCAAGTCCTTGGGTATATTTGAAGTGGGTTGATTTTTCTTGATGAGTCAGGGCATCTGAGGTTACCGGAAGGAGGCAGGAGAATAGCAGAGCAGACTCGATGGGCCGAATGGCCTAACCCTGCCTCTGTAAAGCTCCAGCATCCAGAGTTCAATTCCCACCGATGCCTGTAAGAAGTCCATGTGCTCTTCCCGTGCCTGTGTGGGTTTCCTCCGGGTGCTCCAGTCCCCTCCCACAATCCTCGGAGGTGCACCTTAGTGGATTAATTGGTCACGTGGGAGAAATTGGGTGGAGTGGGCTTCTTGGGTCCTGTTACCGTGCTGTATCGCTAAATTAAAAAAGTAATAAAACGTTAGAACAACAAGATTCCCACCCGTCCCCCCATCTCTCTGCCTCTACACAGTCCACTGCCCCTCCCACCTTAACAGGTTATGATCATTAGGATCAGGATCAGGTTTAATATCATTGGTACATGTCGTGAAATTTGTTGACTTTGTAGCAGCAGTGCTATGCAATACATAATGCTGAGAAAAAGCTGAATTACTGGTTCAATATATACTTATTAAATTGTTAAATTAAATAAGTAGTGCAAAAATAGAAATTTAAAAGTAGTGAGGTAGTGCTCATGGCTTCAATGTCTATTGAGAAATGGGATGATGGCAGAGGGAGAGAAGCTGTTCCTGAATCAGCTTCCTATGATTTGATTTTAAAATGGTTATCTGGGAGGTTTCATGCTGTTAGAGGCTGTGTATAACTGGGGGCTCTTGTGCTGTAGCCACTGCCAATTCAGAGCTATGAGTGTGTCAAGCACAGCCTGGGACATGAGGTGCGGAGGGAGAGGTGCAACGTTTGGGTCACCGTCTGACAGAGGGCAGCAGAAAAGGTCAGTGGCTGCAGTCTACTGTTGTGTCCATATCCAGGACAAAGAAGCGGGCAGGAACGTACATTGTGGACACGACCCACCCTGAGATCTGCCTTTTCCAACTCCCTTCTGGAAAGCACCATGGGCCTACTAAAACGGAAAACTTCTCACCATCTTAAAAGTTTCTTCCCCGGGCAGTTAATCTGATCAACCATTCTAGCTAACACCCCACCCTCCTCTATCTGTTCCCACAGTCTCTGCACTGTAAACACTTTAAACCGCTGTTTATAAAGCTGTTTACGTTGTAAGTACAAGCTGGTATTTATGTATTTATGCACATTTTATTTCATATCTGTACTTCTAAGTTGATTTTAGATAATTCGCGATTTTTCTAAGTTGTTAAATGCTGTGTTTGCTGCACGTTGTGGCAATATGCCACAGTAAACACCCAATATAAAAACTTCCAGTAAATTCTCATCCCCCATTCTAGCTAACCCCTCAGTCATTCTGTTCCCCTCGGCTGCCTGTCACAGCTCTTCCTTCTTCCCTTTCTCCCACGGTCCACTCTCCTCTCCCATCTTCTTCTTCAGCTCTTCCCTCTTCCACCCATCACCTCCCTCTTTCTCTTCACCCCACTCCCCCCTCAGCTGGCTCCGCCTATCACCTTCTTTGCATTTGCCCCACCCTCTTATTCAGGCTTCCTCCCTCTTCCTTCCCAGCCTTGACGAAGAGTTTGGTCACCAAACGTCAACTGTTTATCCCTCTCCATCGATGCTGCCTGACCTGTTGAGTTCCTCCAGCATTTTTGCCACCGTTACAATCCCCACTCAGTGGCTATTTTATTATGTAACGTGGTCTTCTGCTGCTGCAGCCCCTCCACTTCAAGGTTCAATGTGTCGCGTGTTCAGCGACTCCCTTTGGCACACCATGAGTGGTTATTTGAGTTACCGTCGCCTCCCCGTCAACTTGAACCAGTCTGGCCGTTCTCCTCCGACCCCTCCCATTAACGAGGCGTTTTCGCCCGCAGAACTGCCACTCACTGAATTGTTTTTTTTTTGTTTTCCACACCATTCCCTGCAAACTCTAAAGACAGGTGTGTGTGAAAATCCCAGGAGATCAGCAGATTCCGAGATACTCAAACCACCCCATCTGGCACCAGCAATCATTCCACGGTCAATGATGGCATTTCTTCCCCATTCTGATGTTTGGTCTGAGCAACAACTGAACCTCCTGACCGTGTCTGCCTGCTTTTATGCATCGAGTTGCTGCCGCGTGATTGGCTGGTTGGATATTTGCATTAACGAACAGGTGTACCTATCAACCTGAGCGCAGATGGTGAATACAGTTGATTCCAGAAGAGGCATTTAACCAAGAATCCCCCTCCCACTTCAAGAGGACGCAAAAATAAAATAATTTTATCTTTGAACAACCAATTTGTTTCTGGTTGACACATCGCCTCGGTGAGGAGGTTTGCAACTCCGGAAACATTAAACCGAGGTCTCTGTGGATGCCACCGGTCCCGCGGCACCATCTCAGTGTCCAAGGCGGGGGCCGGGGGGGTGAATTTCACAAACCCGGTGTCTCTAAGATAGATCGGAGGACTGGAGGTGTGCGCTCCGAGGCACAGTCCGCGGGGGACAGCCAGAGACTTGTTTCCCAGGGCGGAAATGAGTAACGCGAGGCAACACAGACGGGATGCTGGGGGACCTCGGCAGGTCAGGCAGCATCTACGGAAGGGCAGTAAAGTAGTCGACGTTCCGGGCCGAGAGCTGAAGAGGGGTTTCGGCCCGAGACGTCACATCCATGGACGCTGCCCGACCTGCTTGCATCTTGCAAGCATCTTCATCTTCACCCTCCAGCATCTTGCCGTGTTTATGGGACATCACCTTAAAGTATTGGGCTCGACCTGCCGGGGGGGCGGTTGAGGGGGATACATCAGGGACATTGGAGACAGAACACGTCCCGTGGATGGCAGAAAAACGGAGGGGTGTGTGGGATAGCAGACACCAGCGAGTCTGCAGGTGCTGGAAATGCAAAGCAAGTCACACATAAACGCTGGGGGGAACTCGGCAGGTCGGGCAGCGTCTACGGAAATGAATGAACAGCCGACGTTTGGGGTCGAGACCCTTCTGTAGGCGGGAAAGGTCAGATCTTAGAGGAGGTTTTAGGGTCGGCACAACGTTGGAGGGCCGAAGGGTCTGTGGCGCGCTATGCCACTCAGATGTTCCCAGAGCGTATTTGTCGGGAACGCGCTCCCGGGAAGGAAAGAGTTAACGATGTCGGCCCCCGAACTGATGAATCTCAGAGACTTGAAGAAAAAGCTTACCGCACGCCGGGAGCTCCCTTTGAACCACTTCCTGTTTCTCCGCGTCCATTGAAAGAAGTTGTCAGTGCGCTTTGAAAGGCTGCACAACAGATTGGGCACAGCGTCCTGTCTCGCTGCCTGCGATTGTCTCGATCGCCTTCGAGGCAAAGCGCAGAGGGAAGAGAGAGTGAGAGAGTGAAAGTATGACAGGGAAATCTCGGCTGACTCAGTCCGGCTCCACGGTCGCCTTCGCAGAGTTCCGAAAGTTAAGTGACCTGCGCTCGCCGATTCACATTCAGCTGAATTAGTTCACGCAACGTGGTTGGATCGACTTCGATGGAAATCTTCCCAGCTTGATTCAGGACATCGGGATTTTTTTTTGAGCAAAAGAACCAGTTTTGAAGTTTTATTCCAACTCGGACTGCCGGGGAGCTGGTCACTTGAACTGGATAGGTTGCCGCACTCCGTGGGTGATCGAACACCGGGAGCTCGGAAATCCGGGAAGACTTCCCCGGATCGGATCCGTAACGTTATCGATCGGGCTGGACCCTCCGCTGATTCCGACCAGCATCCTGCCGCCAAGGTTTTCGTTTTCTCTTTAATACCCAGGGGCTGCACGGGAAGGATGGGGAGCGGGGAGCCGAGAGGGCAAAGACGCTCAGGGAATTGACCAAGTTATTTGAATGTGAGGTTTGTTACTGGAAGTTGAACGCATTTGGCTTAGGTGTAATCGATTTCAGTTAGTTAGGTATCTCTGTGTCCCAGACTCTCTCTCCTCTCTTCCCCTCTCTCTTTCTGTCCTCTCTCTTTCTTTCTCTCCCTCTCTCTCTCCATCTCTCTCTCCCACCCTCTCTCCTCCCCTCTCTCTTTTTCTATCTCTCCCTCTCTCTCTCTCTCTCTCTCTTTCTCTCCCTCTCCATCTCTCCACTCTGTCTGCTCGCTCTCCCTCTCTCCTTCCAACCTTTCTCTCCCTGTCTCCCTCCCTCCCCTATCTCCTATGCTAAATGTCAATGCTCTGGAATTTTAATATCTGTAGATTTATTTGTGGCGATGTTAGTATATGTGTTGTGTTGTGCACCTTGGTCCAGAGGAACGCTGTTTTCTTTGGCAGTATACGATTAAATGACAATGAACTTCAACTGTCCTCTCCTTCTATACATTTCTGTCTCCCACTGCCTCTCTCTTTCTCTGTTTTCTTCTATCACTTGCTCCCATGCTCGCTCGCTCTCTCTCTCTCTCTCTCTCTCTCTCTCTCTCTCTCTCTCTCTCTCTCTCTCTCTCTCTCTCTCTCTCTCCTCCCCCCCTCTCTCTCTCTCTCTCTCTCTCTCTCTCTCTCTCTCTCTCTCTCTCTCTCTCTCTCTCTCTCTCTTTCTAATTTCATCCAGCTCTGCGTCTCTGCTCGGTCTTGAAATGCATCACAATTAAGCACCAGGGCCCTCTCCTTGTACGAGAGGGGACTGAAGACCGTGTCTTCATCGCTACAGGTACCCCGGAATTGAGTTCTCTCCCACTTCTGCCTCACCCAAAGCTCGATTCCCTGACCGCAGCCCCCTCTGCCAATCCTTTTGGACCTCCCCACGTCAGGACAGCTTTGGCATTGGCATTGGTGGGGAAGAGCAAGGATTGGCCATCAGTTGAACCCAACCTCACGCATTTAGTTCCAGTGAAGTGATAGAGTCACACGGCCAGGAACAGGCCATTCGGTCCACTACATCCATGCTGACCAGCAGGTACGTACAGCCCATTCCTAAAGTAATGATACCCGGCTTATGAATGTACCCTACCTACACACAGCAGCCATTTTATTAGGTAAACTTGTACACCTGCTCATTAATGCAAATCAGCCAATCATACGGCAGCAATTCAATGCATAGAAGCACACAGACATGGTCAAGAGGTTCGGTTGTTGTTCGGAATGGGGAAGAAATGAGATCTAAGTGACTTTGACACTGGAATGTTTTCTGGTGCCAGATGGGGTGGTCTGAGTATCTCAGAAACTGATCTCCTGGGATTTTCATGCAGAAGAGTATCTAGAGTTTACAGAGAATGGGGTGAAAAACAGAAAATATCTAGTGAGTGGTAGTTCTGTGGATAAAAACGCCCTGTTAATGATCATGGTCGGAGGAGAATGGCCAGACTGATTCAAGCTGACAGGAAGGAGACAGCAATTCAGATAACCACATGTTACAACAGTGATGTGCTGTGGAACATCTCTGAGGGCACAACATGGGGACGGGCTACAGCAGCAGAAGACCAGGAACATACACTCAGTGGCCACTTTATTAGGTAAAGGATGTGAGTGGTGAGGTGGAGATAGGTCTCTACCAAAGGAGGTGTAAGACACTCCTTCCCTCCGCTAGCCTGCGGGTCACCCTTGGGGAAGGTGTGGCACCTGCTCAGCCCCCGATCAGGGTCACGTGAGGCCATGGGAGCAGGTGGTGGACGGTCGTACGAGCAGCCGGTGCAGATCACAAGTCCTGGTTATGTGACCACTGACGCCAGGCAGACAATCTCTGAAGAGTATTGATAATGGCTGGGGTCACCCATCTTGTAAAGACACTGCCCAGAAGGCGGCAATGGGAAACCACTTCTGTAGAAAAATTTGCCAAGGACAGTCACGGTCATGGAAAGACCACGATCACCCAGGTCAATTGGCATGGCACATAGTGAGATGTCATATGGCATTGCACATGATGATGATCACTGAGTATATGAATGAGTTACCATAATATTACTAAATTTGAAAGCCCTCAAAGTCATACATTAATTCCCACAAACAGCAGAGCTGGTTTCCTTTCTCTCTCCACTTTAATACATGTTGTTTCTGTCAGATTTATGTGCGTTTGATGTCATTTATTATAATACTGTGGAGGTGTGTTTACCATATCGAGTGATATTTTCTGTGCATTAGACTCTGTAGTTCATGTTATAGATATATAATTGTAGATAAGTTTCTGGTTTCCTGGTTGCACCTTTTTTATCAATATTTTGTGCGATTTTGATCGGGGCGGACGGGGTCTGTGGGCCAGCAGTCAACAAACTACGGTAAATTCAACTGAACTGAACTAAGCTGAGCATTTCCAGGCTGTTTCGATGACTCTGTGGTGTGATGTTTTATATTCTGTGTTTTTCACTCATTCTTCTTTGCCGTTTGCTCAATTCGTTCTTTATTTTTGGGCGCTGGGTGTTCGAAGTCTTTCTTTGAGCAGGTTCCGTGGTGCCGCTTCATTTTGTGGCTGTCTGTGGGAAGATGAATATCGGGGTTGTATACTGCATACATACTTTGATAATAAACGCACTTTGAATCTTTGAACTTATGTACAAAGAAAAGAATTGTTGGTGTTGGAGGGAGTTCAGGGGAGATTCACGAGAAGGATCCGGGGAATGAAAGGGTTAACCTATGGGGAACACTTGATGGTCTGGGCCTTTCCACACTGGAATTAGAAGAATGAAATGGGATTAAAACCTATCAAGTATTGAAATTTCCGGATGGAGCAGATGGAGCACTGTAGTAATTTTATGTTTTGCACTGTACTGCTGTAAAAAAAAAATTCATGACCTATGTGATTGACGATAAACCTGATTCTGATCTGGGTCTCTGTTGTGGACTGAGAGTGGGAAGGGGGCAGGGAGAGGGAAATCACGGTTGGGAAAGGGGGGAGGGAGCGGGAAGCACCAGAGAGACATTCTGTAATGATCAATACACCAATTGTTTGGAATCAAATGACCTTGCCTGGTGTCTCAGGGCTGGGTGTGTCTGCACCCATCCTTGGCACTCCTCTGCCACCTGTCCCACACCCCTCCCGCGACACTCCACCCACGCCATTCCCAACATCCTTTCCTCCCACCAGATCTACAAGCTCACTCTCTGCTCCACATTGACAAGTACAGTACTGTGCCAAAGTCTTAGGCACCCGAGCTATATACATGAGCCTTAGACTTTTGCACAGGATTATACCCCCACCATTTCTCGGGTAGCGTGTTCTGGATTCGAACCACTATCTAGGTGTAAAGAATCCTACCCCTAAAAACCTATTACCTCTTCATCTAACCCTCTGCCTTCTAGTTTTAAATGCTTTTGCCAAGAGGCAGAGTTTCCTACGACTGACCCTATCGATGCCCATAGTTCTTCATACCTCCATCCCCAAGGGATGTGAGGAAGTGACTCTGGAGCAGGGCATTAGATTGATACTGAGAAATCTTAAGGGTGCACTGTGCTTATTCCTGCCCCCTACTTAATTTCCTTCGGCTTCCCACCTGCACCTCTGGGTGCTCAGAACCCAGGACGGCAGGGATGCCTGGCTCTGTCCCTGTGCACTCACTGTGGCGAACCTCAGATGTGAATGTTATTTGCTTATTTTTATTGTTTGCGTGACTTGCTCTTTTTTTTGCACACACTGGGTGTTTGTTGGTCCTTTTTTCAGTGGGTTTCAGTGGCTGCCTGTAAGGAGGTGAATTTCAAGGCTATATATTGTATACATGCTTTGATTATAAACGCTCTTTGATTTTGAATGCCCTATAAATGTGAACTGATATTAAGACAAAAGACCGTAAGATACAGGAGCAGGATTAGACCATTCGGCCCATCGAGACTGCTTCCCCATGCTATCATGGCTGACTTATTCTTCCCTCTCAACCCCATTCCGCACGGTGGCGTCAGCACCGGACCACGAGGTGAGTGGTCCCAGGTTCGAATCCGGCCCCTTGCACCCTTTCCATCCGCGCCGGGTTATGCGTCAAGCTAGCAACGTGATCTCATAAAAAAAACTGCAAAAAATGCTAAAGAAATGGCAATGTTGCTGCCCGCTGCGGCACAAGACACGGAGAGGATTAACAGGACACCAATCCCGTTCTCCTGCCTTTCCCCCGAACACCCCACAGTGTCACTCTCACTGACCAAGAACCTATCACCTCCACTTTAATCGTACCCAGTAACTCGGCCTCTGCAAAAATCCACACGGCTTCTGGGTCTTAAACAGTCCACCAGGATTTCTACTGCCAGTGTTTGTTGTTGGAGTATCCGGGAGGCCCTGCCTTTCAGGTGCAACTGTCCAGCAGGTAGGTGAGGCCGTTTGGGTAAATAAACAGTGTGGAAGTTACCAGGGTGACTGACGCCCAGCAGAGTGTGGCAGAGAATTTGACTTTGCGCCCAACTGATTGGCATCCGCGCCTATTACCGGCGCAGGCTGCAGCCTGGAATTCAGCAGATCAGTCACAGGGGTCTCACCTTGGGTAATAGGGCCGTTACAGAAGAAAGACCCCAAGGAAAGGATGGTAGAAAAACGTTAGAACCCCCAAAGACCCCCTCCACACACACACACTTGCTCCAGCAAAAACATCAACCCCATTCCCACCCTCCATGCCCCCACAGACCATGATCTAGGGTCCATCAAATACTACTGTCCATCCAACACTTCTACATATAACAATTACAGCACGGAAACAGGCTATCTCGGCCCTTCTAGTCCCTGCCGAATGCTTACTTTCACCTAGTCCCACCGACCTGCACTCAGCCCATAACCCTCCATTCCTTTCCTGTCCACATACCTATCCAATTTTACTTTAAATGACAATACTGAACCTGCCTCTACCACTTCTACTGGAAGCTCGTTCCACACAGCTACCACTCTCTGAGTAAAGAAGTCCCCCTCGTGTTACCCCTAAACTTTTGCCCCTTAACTCTCAACTCATGTCCTCTTGTTTGAATCTCCCCAACTCTCAATGGAAAAAGCCTATTCACGTCAACTCTATCTATCCCCCTCATAATTTTAAATACCTCTATCAAGTCCCCCCTTAACCTTCTACACTCCAAAGAATAAAGACCTAACTTGTTCAACCTTTCTCTGTAACTTAGGTGCTGAAACCCAGGTAACATTCTAGTTAATCTCCTCTGTACTCTCTCTATTTTGTTGACATCTTTCCTATAATTCGGTGACCAGAACTGTACACAATATCAGGTATCTCTCTCCCTCTCCCTCTCTCCCCCCCTCTCTCTCTTCCTCTCCCCCTCTCTCCCTCCTCTTTCCCTCTCCTTTCTTTCCCTCCCTCTCTCTCCCTCTCCCCTCTCTCTCTCCCTCTCCCCCTCTCTCCCTCCTCTCTCACTCTCTCTCCTTCCCCCCTCTCTCCCCCTCCTCTCTCCCCCCTCTCTCCCTCTCCCCCTCTCCCTCCTCTCTCCCCTCTCCCTCCTCTCTCCCTCTCCTCTCTTTCCTTCTCTCTCTCTCCCTCTCCCCTCTCTCTCCCTCCCTCTCTCTCTCTCCCCCCCCCTCCCTTCACCCCTCTCTCTCTCACATATTAAAGAGCCTGTCTGAGTTGTCGAGGTGTTGGGATGGATAGTAGTTTTTGACGGACTCTAGATCACGGTCTCTGGGGGCTTCACTATTTTGCAGGGGGTGGGAATTTGATGCTTTTTCTGGAGCAGGTAGGGGGGGAGGGATAATGCCTTTAGCTGCGGCTTGTATATGGGATTGGGATCGGGGAGGGTTTGGGGTTCTAGCATTCTTCCTTCGGGGTGTTCTGTATCCTGGATGTCTGTGAAGAGTAAGAATTTCAGGTTGTACATTGTATACATTCTCTGATATTAAATTGATATAAGATCTCCCTTTATTCTCTGTACCCCAGGGAATTAAGTCCTAACGTATTCAACCTGCCCCTGTGACTCAAGTCCCCAGCTGGAGTCACTGGTAACTTCCTGCTGGTGTCTAGTTGCCCTTGAGAAGGTGGTGAGGAGCTGCCAGTTTAGACCATTGCAGTCCTTCTCCCGATCAAACTCAAGCATTACACGCATGCACAGGTGCAGTGAAAAACTTACTTGCAGCAACGTGAAAGGTCCACAACATCCCCAAGAAAAGAAACTAATCACAGTCCTTTTTACTAGAAAGAACACAATCAGAACCAAAACTCCACTGTTGTGCAACGTGCTCACGGATTTACACTAGGGTGGTGATCAGGGAAGTGCCGGTTGGTTCAAGAACCAAACAAATGGAGGGAAGTAGCTCGTCTTGTTGGGATACAGCGTGGATTAGGCGCTTCTAGCGACACCACCCGGCGATCCCCCGATTTAACCCCAGCCTGTTTACAGCGACCAATTAAACTACCAATTGGTGTATCTTTGGACTGTGGGAGGAAACCCACGCGGTCACGGGGGAGAACGTACAAACTCCTCACAGGCAACAGCGGGGTCGAACCTGGGTCGCCCGTCCTGTAAAGTGTTGTGCTCAACACTATACCCGTCTGACAGCGGGGGCATTGAAGCTGTTCCTGGTGGTACTTGCTTTCTGTCTTTCAGCCTTATGGGGTTGACTGGATTTCTCTGAGAACAGCATTGGTTCAATGGGCTGAGTGGCCTCTTATTTTTTTTGAAAAAGAGGAGTGAAATGTGAATTGCTAACGTTATGGGATTTTGCTGTGCGAGGAACTGGGCGTTGTGAATTGGGTTATTAATCGCCGCATGCACTGAGATGCACTTCAACCTTTTGTTCGCCTGTCACCCAGACAGATCATTACATAATTACATTGAGACAAGCAGAGTGCAGAAAGAAGAGTGAGACTCACAGAGAAAGAGCAGTGCAGGCAGACAATAAGGTGCCAGGGCCACGATGAGGTTGAGGAGTTCATACGAGAGGACTCTGTGCTCACAGTACCTTCTCCCCGTGGGAGGGGGACCAGGATGGAAGGGGACCTCGATGGTGTTGGCTGATTACCCGAAGCAAAGTTCAATGTTCAAAGTAAATTTATTATCAAAGTACATATATCCCACCCAGTGCTTCCCGGACCTTCATTTCCTTGCTGGCATTCACAGTAGAACAAAGAAATAGACTAGAGTCAGTAAGGAACTACACGCCAACGAATACTGACCAGCAACCAAGGTGCTAAAGAAGACAAACTCTAACATAATAAAGTAATCAATCAACTAATCAATTGGTTGATTAACTAACTAGTAAGTATGTAGATAAATAGATAGAAAAATGAATAAATAAGCAATACTGAGAATGTGAGTTGTCCAGTCTTTGAAAGTGAGTCCATAGTTTGTTGAATCAGTTCAGTGTTGTGGCGAGTGAAGTTATCCACACTGGTGCAGGAGTCTGATGTGTGGAATCAGTTCAGTGTTGGGGTGAGTGAAGTTATCCACACCGGTGCAGGAGTCTGATGTGTTGAATCAGTTCAGAGATGGGGTGAGTGAAATTATCCGCACTGGTTCAGGAGTCTGATGTGTGGAATCAGTTCAGTGTTGTGGTGAGTGAAGTTATCCACACTGGTTCAGGAGCCTGATGTGTGGAATCAGTTCAGTGTTGGTGTGAGTGAAGTTATCCACACTGGTTCAGGAGCCTGATGTGTTGAATCAGTTCAGAGTTGGGGTGAGTGAAGTTATCCACACTGGTTCGGGAGCCTGATGTGTTGAATCAGTTCAGAGTTGGGGTGAGTGAAGTTATCCACACTGGTTCAGGAGCCTGATGTGTTGAATCAGTTCAGTGTTGGGGTGAGTGAAGTTATCCACACTGGTTCAGGAGCCTGATGTGTGGAATCAGTTCAGTGTTGGGGTGAGTGAAGTTATCCACACTGGTTCTGGAGCCTGATGTGTGGAATCGGTTCAGTGTTGGGGTGGGAGAAGTTATCCACACTGGTTCAGGAGCCTGATGTGTTGAATCAGTTCAGAGTTGGGGTGAGTGAAGTTATCCACACTGGTTCGGGAGCCTGATGTGTTGAATCAGTTCAGAGTTGGGGTGAGTGAAGTTATCCACACTGGTTCAGGAGCCTGATGTGTTGAATCAGTTCAGTGTTGGGGTGAGTGAAGTTATCCACACTGGTTCAGGAGCCTGATGTGTGGAATCAGTTCAGTGTTGGGGTGAGTGAAGTTATCCACACTGGTTCTGGAGCCTGATGTGTGGAATCGGTTCAGTGTTGGGGTGGGAGAAGTTATCCACACTGGTTCAGGAGCCTGATGTGTTGAATCAGTTCAGAGTTGGGGTGAGTGAAGTTATCCACACTGGTTCAGGAGCCTGATGTGTTGAATCAGTTCAGAGTTGGGGTGAGTGAAGTTATCCACACTGGTTCAGGAGCCTGATGTGTGGAATCAGTTCAGAGTTGGGGTGAGTGAAGTTATCCACACTGGTTCATCCAGGTAGGGTTCATCCTGTGGTGTGGGTTGATGGTTCCCTGGAGAATGAGGGCCAGTGGGGATGTGCAGAAACTCCTTCGCCTCCTGAAGAAGCAGAGGTGCGGGTGCGTGCTTGATTGGCTGTGGCGTCCATTTAGACGGGCCAGCGTTGTTCCTGCCGTCCCAACACAGACCTGACATTGCAAAGTCCCATTCTGACCGTAAAGTGCTTTGCGATGACCCGAGGACAAGCAGAAAGCTCTCGAGAAATGTGCCTGCCAGTGTCACCCTTGTCCCTACAACCCAGCCGGGAATTGCACCTGACACCTTGAAGGCAAAAAGAGATGTAAAAATAACTCGGTAACATAACCTGCTAACAAAACGCTGGTTCCATTCCCAGGGTGGCAAGGTGATCGGGTCAGTGCAGTCTATTGTGAGGGCACGTGACTTCGCTGCTGGTTACGCTGAGATGTGCTCAAACACTGGGCAGGACAAAACACTGCACCCCTGTTTAACGCAGGATAAAAGCTGAGGAAGGTGATGCATGTTTCTTGCTTACTGCCCGTTACGCCGTGGCGTTTGGAGCCACAGTGACGGTCCTCCATCCCTGTCTGTACGGAAGGATTCTCCATTGCTGATTCCACAACAGTTTTGTTTGACCAGTGGGGGTTATTAGCCCCGAGCTGAACCCCCCAAACCTGGAGGACCTGTGGACCATTTTTAGTCTTGATCGGGTCACCCATGACTTGTTTGGCCCCATCAAGATACAAAAGACAAGGACAAGACTCCAGTCATTTCATTTAACTTTAAAAAATGCATATCTACTGTATGGATATCGACTTACTGTGGCATGGTGGAGATACGTCTTTACCAAAGGAGGTGTAAGGTGCTCCTTCCCTCCGCTAGACTGCAGGTCACCCTTGGGCAAGGTGTAGCACCTGCTTAGCCCCCGATCAGGGTCATGTGAATCCATGGGGGCAGGTGGTGGATGGTTGTATGAGCAGCCGGTGCAGATCACAAGTCCTGGTTATGTGACCGCTGACGCCAGGCAGACAATCTCTGAAGAGTATTGATAATGGCTGGGGTCACCCGTCTTGTAAAGACACTGCCCAGAAGAAGGCAACGGCAAACCAGTTCTGTAGAAAAATTTGCCAAGAACAATCATGGTCACGGAAAGACCATGGTCGCCCATTTCATACAACATGGCGCATAATGATGATGTTATACGACATGACACGTAACGAACGACTACTTACTGTAATTTACATTTTTATTATGAATTGAATTGTACTGCTACCGCATAACAACAAATATCATGACGTATGCAGTGATATTAAATGTGATTCCAATTCTGATTCAGCAATTGTAAATTCAGGAAAGTTACATTAAACTTTAGTAAAGAACTAATTGGTTTAAGCTAAGCCACCCACACAGAACGCTGGTAGATCTCTGCAGGCCTGTCAGCATCTATAGAGAGAAATGGACAGAAAACCAGTCCAGATGGAGGGTCCCAACAGGGAGCAGCAACACGCCATTTCCCCCCCCCCTCCCCACCCCCGTAGATACCAGCTGCAGAAGGAATTCAGCAGATCAGGCAGCATCGATGGAAAGGAATGAAGAGTCACCATTTCGGGCAGAGACCCTTCTACAGGACTCTCCACAGGTGCCGCATGCTGAGCTGCCCCAGTGTTTTGTGTGTGCTGCTCACACAAGGAGGAGATGCAGAGGAGATTCCCCAGGACGCTGCCTGGATCAGAGAGTGTGCAGAGGAGATTCACCAGGATGCTGCCTGGATCAGAGAGGGTGCAGAGGAGATTCCCCAGGATGCTGTCTGGATTAGAGAGGGTGCAGAGGAGATTCACCAGGATGCTGCCTGGACTAGAGACGGTGCAGAGGAGATTCACCCGGATGCTGCCTGGATTAGAGACGGTGCAGAGGAGATTCACCCGGATGCTGCCTGATTAGAGAGGGTGCAGAGGAGATTCACCAGGACGCTGCCTGGATTAGAGAGG
This sequence comes from Hypanus sabinus, assembly GCF_030144855.1. Lineage (NCBI taxonomy): Eukaryota > Metazoa > Chordata > Chondrichthyes > Myliobatiformes > Dasyatidae > Hypanus > Hypanus sabinus. The sequence goes on along the minus strand of NC_082731.1, from coordinate 44,544,913 downwards.
GTGCAGAGGAGATTCACCAGGATGCTACCTGGATTAGAGAGGCTGCAGAGGAGATTCACCAGGATGCTGCCTGGATCAGAGACGGTGCAGAGGAGATTCACCAGGATGCTGCCTGGATTAGAGAGGGTCCAGAGGAGATTCACCAGGATGCTGCCTGGATTAGAGAGGGTGCAGAGGAGATTCACCAGGATGCTGCCTGGATTAGAGAGGGTGCAGAGGAGATTCACCAGGAAACTGCCTGGATTAGAGAGGGTGCAGAGGAGATTTACCAGGATGCTGCCTGGACTAGAGACGGTGCAGAGGAGATTCCCCAGGATGCTGCCTGGATTAGAGAGGGTGCAGAGGAGATTCACCAGGATGCTGTCTGGATTAGAGAGGGTGCAGAGGAGATTCCCCAGGATGCTGCCTGGACTAGAGAGGGTGCAGAGGAGATTCACCAGGATGCTGCCTGGACTAGAGACGGTGCAGAGGAGATTCCCCAGGATGCTGTCTGGATTAGAGAGGGTGCAGAGGATATTCACCAGGATGCTGCCTGGATTAGAGAGGGTGCAGAGGAGATTCACCAGGACGCTGCCTGGATTAGAGAGGGTGCAGAGGAGATTCACGAGGATGCTGCCTGGATTAGAGAGGCTGCAGAGGAGATTCACGAGGATGCTGCCTGGATTAGAGAGGGTGCAGAGGAGATTCACCAGGACGCTGCCTGGATTAGAGAGGGTGCAGAGGAGATTTACCAGGACGCTGTCTGGATTAGAGAGGGTGCAGAGGAGATTCACCAGGATGCTGTCTGGATTAGAGAGGGTGCAGAGGAGATTCACCAGGATGCTGCCTGGATTAGAGAGGTGCAGAGGAGATTCACCAGGACGCTGCCTGGATTAGAGAGGGTGCAGAGGAGATTCACCAGGACGCTGCCTGGATTAGAGAGGGTGCAGAGGAGATTTACCAGGACGCTGTCTGGATTAGAGAGGGTGCAGAGGATATTCACCAGGATGCTGCCTGGATTAGAGAGGGTGCAGAGGAGATTCACCAGGACGCTGCCTGGATTAGAGAGGGTGCAGAGGAGATTCACGAGGATGCTGCCTGGATTAGAGAGGCTGCAGAGGAGATTCACGAGGATGCTGCCTGGATTAGAGAACATGTCTTAGGAGAATAGGTTGAGTGACCTAGGGCTTTGATCTTTGGAGAGAAGGAGGATGAGAGTTGACTTGATAGAGGTTTGCAAGATGATAATTGGCATAGAGAGAGTGGACAGCGCAAGATTTTTTCCCAGAACAGAAAGTAAAGTGGGGGTTGGGGAATGTCAGAGATAAGTTTCACACAGGGTGGGGGGTGGATGATGGAATGAACGGCCAGGGATGGTGGTAGAGCCAATTACACTCAGTGCCAACTTTGCACAGGACGCTATTGAGGCCACTCCTAGAGCTCCATTGGGGTCCTGCAGAAGGGTCTTGGCCCAAAACATCCCTCCATAGACGCTGCCTGACTGCCTGAGTTCCTCCAGCACTTTGTGTGTGTGTTGATCCAGGGTTAAATTGATCTTAAGGTAAGCTGAAAGGTCATGTCAGCATTGCGGGCCAAAGAAGCTGCACTGTGCTGCTATGTCCGATGCAAAACCAAATCTTTTGTTCCACAGTATAATCACAGTGCGCTGGTATTCAGTCACTCAGGAACGGCATCGGAGAAAGTGATAAACAAGCCAACAGCTCAACCATTTTCTGTCCATTCGGACAAGGTCATTTAAAAGTCGGTGCTTCCAAAGAGAAGTACTAATTTTAATCCTGCCTTTTGGATTAAGACTCTTGTTTACGGCTAAAGTGTTGGCATGGACAGAGCTGAAAAGTAAGAATTTCTAGCCTGCTGTGTTTATTCTGAAACGGAGAGTTAAAACCATTGGTGATTAGTGCAGATCGTATGTATAAACTTTAAATCCTTGTTCCCATAAACTTTCTGCTGCCCACAGTTTGCCAATAATAGCAGCTCCCCCGCGCAGTTTCAGATGGTCAGTCATTTGATGTTGGTGTCTATCCACCACAAAGTATACAGTCAGTGGCCACTTTATTTGGTACCTCCTGTACCTAATAAAGTGGCCACTGAGTGTATGTTCATGGTCTTCTGCTGCTGTAGCCCATCCACTTCAGAATTCGACATGTTATGCACGCAAAGATGCTCTTCTGCACACCACTGTTGTAACGACTGGTTATTTGAGTCGCTGTCACCTTCCTGTCAGCTTGAACCAGTCTGGCCGTTCTCCGCCGACCTCTCTCATTAACAAGGTGCTTTTGCCCACAGAACTGCTGCTTGCTGGGTGCTTTTTGTTTCTCACACCATTCCCTGTAAACCCTAGAGACTGTTGTGCATGAAAATCCGAGGAGATCAGCAGTTCCTGAGATACTCAAACCACCCCGTCTGGCACCAACAATCATTCCACAGTCTAAGTCACTTCTTCCCCATTCTGATGTTTGGTCTGAACAACAATTGAACCTCTTGACCATGTCTGCATGCTTTTCTGCTTAACTGGAACTAGGGGACGGAGCCTCAAGGTTCAGGGGAGTAGATTTAGGACGGGGATGAGGAGGAACTGCTTTTTCCAGAGAGTGGTGAATCTGTGGAATTCTCTGCCCGATGAAGCAGTGGAGGCTCCCTCAGTAAATATATTTAAGACAAGGTTGGATAGATTTTTGCATAGTAGGGGAATTAAGGGTTATGGGGAAAAGGCAGGTGGGTGGAGATGAGTCCATGGCCAGATCAGCCATGATCTTATTGAATGGCGGAGCAGGCTCGACGAGCCGAATGGCCAGCTCCTGCTCCTATTTCTTACGTTCTGCATTGAGTCGCTGCCACATGATTGACCGATGAGATATTTGCACTAATGAGCGGGTGTACCTAATTAAGTGACCATGGAGTGTACTGCTGTTTACAACTGAGCTGAGCGTTAACGTGAGTGCAGCACCTCACCTTAATCTGAGCACAGAGTATCCCCTGTGTCTCAATGTTAAAACTATCAGATAACCTGCATTCCTGTTCGTGACAGAACTGGGCAGCTCTGCTGCAAGGTCACTCAAGGTCACTCAAGATTGCTTAGTAAAATTTATAATCAGAGTGCACACACGTCACCACATACAACCCTGAGATTCTCTTTCTGACGGCATCTATGGAACAGTCACTGAAAGCAGGATCTGTAAACTGTAAAGGTCAGGAACTGAAATCTGTAAACAAACTGTGCAAATGCAGAAATAAATAAATAGCAATAAATAACCTGCATGAAATAACAATATAACAGAGTCCTTAAATGAGTGTAGTTATCCCCTTTTGCTCAAGAGCCTGATGGTGCTGGTGGGGGGGGGGGGGTAGTAACTATTCCTGAACCCCGTGGTGCAAGTCCTGAGGCTCCTGTACCTTCTCCCTGATGGCAGCAGTGAGGGGAGAGTGTGGCCCGGATGGTGAGGATCTTTGATGATGGATGCTGCTTTTCTACGGCAATCTTTCATGTAGATGTGCTCAATGGTTGGGAGGGTGTTACTGGGCCGAATCCACTACCTTTTGTAGGATTTTCCGCTCAAAGGCATCGGTGCTCCCACACCAGGCCGTCATGCTAATTTGTTGATATTCATAAGGCTGATATGATTTGTTGGTTATTTCCAGCAGTCTCTTTGGTCTCAGAATTTCTCTCCCTTCCCATTTCTTTTTATTTCTCTCCCTCCCTCCCTCATCATATAATCAGTTGCCCCCCACCCCCGAAAAGGCACTGGGATCATCAGGATAACCCTGCCCTCCACCTTACCACAGACACTCCCCTGACAACTTAAACACACTCTCCTCACTTCCCCGACTCTGAGAGAGGGTCACCAGTGTCCCTTCACAGATTTACAGGTGCTGAGACTCGATAGGCACCCACTGGCAGGGTCTGCTCCGTTTGACAACTGTGCGTTGGAACAGAGAGGGAATTGCGCCGTGTGTGTGGAGGGTTGCGCTGGGGGCAGCCCGCGGAGTGTTGCCCACAACTCTCTCACCGTGCATGTTTGGAACGTGGAGCACTCGGGGTATTGAACCCCGGAGCGATGTCACAGTAACTACACTACTGAGCTTTTTTTTAGTGCTGAGGTTTCGGTTCGCCCACCTTTGGAGTCACCGTGGTTCCTTCAGGTCGTCGTAGCCGGGAATCGAACCCGGGTTGCTGGCACGCTACCGTGGCGGCCGGCCCGAAGCCGTGCGGGTTCACGGATAAAACGGTCGCTGCGGGTGGGCAGCGGGACTGAAGGGAGTTCGCGGGCGTATGCCAGAAGACCCGGAAAACAGTTCACAGGGGAACAGAGTAAGATTGCTCTGAGAGTTAGTATAGGTTCGATGGGCCCAATGTCCTCCGACTGCATTGTCAGTAGGGAAGAAGGCGTTTGACGTGCTGGCATGGATTTTAAAGAAAGTGAGCACAGCACGTTAGAAACTTTGCAGAACTATGTAAATTTCTGTCAGGTAATGTTGGTGGAAAACTAGTGCACTTCTTTATATTGAATAGACTAGATAACAATAATTCATTTTTTATTGGCCTTCCAAAGCCGACTATTGACAAACTTTCAACTCATTCAGAACACGCTGTTGGGACTTTTAACTAAAGCCAGGATGAGGAAATATATCATTCCTGTCCTGGCTACTCTGCACTGGCTTCCTGTGTTTTTTAGAAATTCATTTTAAAAGTTCTCTTACTTGTTCTTAAAGCTCTTAATAGTCTGGGACTGGAATACATCACAGAATCATTTTTGTTTCATAATCCTGCTTGAGCTCTCTTCCACCACTCTCTTAAAATTAAACAATCCCTCAAAAGATAATTGGCAGGTCATCTTTCTGAACTGCGCTCTTAAACTGTGGAATTCAATACCTAAAACTTTAAGGGATGCAGGCTCAGCTGCCACTTTTAAACACCAGCTCAAAACTTGTTTATTTAACCTTGCTTTTAAACTAATATCTCTTTGTCTTTTATTTTCACATTTATTTATATTTTTACTTTTCATTTTATTTTCATGTTTGCACTTTACCCATCGAAAAGCACTTTGAACTCTATCGTCTGTATGAGAAGTGCTCGACAAGTATTTGTTATTGTTATTAATATTATCATCAGTCAGGGTGCCAAGTGTGGTAGTTGTGGTGTCATGTTGCTGTTGTGTAAGACGTTAGTGAGTCCCGCTGAGCACTCTCGGCGTGAAATGTCAATCGTTCGCTTCCCTCCACAGATGCTGCCTGACCTGCCCAGTTCATGCAGTGTTTGTGCGTGTGCTGATCCAGATCTTTGGCATCTGCTGAGTTTCTTGTGTTTGTGTACATGGAGCACTGTGTACCGTCATAGAAAATATATCTTTTAAGTTGGAAAGAGTGCAAAAAAAGACTTACGAGAATGTTGGCAGGACTCGGGGATGGCTTGAGATATTAGGAGAGGTAGAGATGCCTTGTGTGGTGTAATTGGTATCTCAGTAATATTTGAGCAAATTGTAAATATATTGCCTGAGTAAGCACTCTTTCTTGTTGAAGTAGTACAGGTTATTATGTAAAAGTATGTGAATATCATACACCATTACGTCACTACGTCATCACGCCACTAAAAGTAAAAGCAAAATTAAGCGCATGCATCTCCCGGCTCCATGTCCTCTTTCAATAGTTTTTATGTTTTGGAATTACAAAACGTAACAGCTAGAACTTTATTCCTTGCAACATACAGTACTGTGCAAACCTCTTGGGCACATTTCTATAGAATGGGTGCCTTAGACATTTGCACAGTACTGTAGTAATTTTATGTATTGCACCGTATTGCTGCCACACAAAAAGACAAATTTCATGACCTTTGTGAGTGATGATAAACCTGATTCTGATCTGGGTCTCCATTGTGGACTGAGAGTGGGAAGAGGGCAGAGAGAGGTTGGGGAAGGGGAAGGGAGAGGGGAGGGAGTGGGACACACCAGAGAGACGTTCTGTAATGATCAATAAACCAATTGTTGGAATCAAATGACCTTGCCTGGTGTCTCAGGGCTGGGTACCTCTGCACCCGCCCCTGGCACTCCTTCTCTGCCACCTGTCCCACACCCCTCCTGCTGTACCACTGCCACCACTCCCAACATTCGTTGCTCCCGCCAGATTCACAAACTCGCTGTCCGCTCCACGTTGACAAATGAGGTACTGCGCAAAAGTCTTAGGCACCCGAGCTATGGGTGTGCGTCGGAGACTTTTGCACGGGACTGCAGGAGAGACTGAGGTGTATAACGTCACTAGGGGTGCTGGTCATGTGAATGGTCACAGACTTTTCCCCAAAGGGCAGGGGTTTAGGGTGTGAGGACAGCCATCTAAAAGGAGGCTGAAGACCATCTACTTCACCCAGAGGGTGGGGCAGAGGCAGAAGAAGTGGCTGAGACAGGAAAAATAACAGAACTTAGCATACACTTGGACAGGTAAGCGTATAGGTAAGGCCGGAGGGGTACGGGCAAACCAGACAGGCTTAGATGAGCACCTTGGTCACCATGGTCTAGTTGGGCCGAAGGGCCTGGTGTTATTCTGCATTTCCTATGACTCTAACAGATGAAACACTGAGGCAGTAGCCTGCTCCAGGTTCCACGACATTTACTCCACAACGTGCTGAACTGAGGCTGAGGTGTGGGCCTTGTCTGGGTTCCACGATATTTACTGCACTGTCTGCGGAACTGGGCCTCGTCTGGGTTCCACCACATTTACTCCACTGTCTGCGGAACTGGGCCTCGTCTGGGTTCCACCACATTTACTCCACTGTCTGCGGAGCTGAGGCTGAGGCCTGCTCCAGGCTCCGTGTCTGGGGACTCTCATTCTAACTATTATTTGCTTGCTTTGATTGTTTGCATGATTTGTATTTTTTCTCTGTCTCACACACACATTCATGGCCCTTTTTTTAATGGGTCCTTTGGGATTTTTTTGTTCTGTGGCAGCCTGTAAGGAGTCGAACCTCAGGGATGTGTACTGCACACATACTTCAATGAGAATCAGCAATCCCCAAAGCTCCAGACACTCTTCCACACATGGAACTGAGCCAGCCACTCAACATATCGAAACTCAACATCTAGAAATAGGCAATAAAATATTTTTGTACTTCCAACACCGAATAAAGGACTGTTTCTTTTTGGGAGACAGGCAATTGTCTCTTCTCCTGCATTACCAGCCCTTTTGTTCCCCTGCCTTGCGTGGTGCTCCACCCACCCACAGCCGTCCTGTGCTACCCTCCTCACCCCACCTCGTAGCGTCATAGAAACAGACTGTTCTGCCTGTCTAATTCGACCTGGTCTTCTGCCTCTGCCCATCAACCTCTACCCAGACCGTATCCCTCCCATCCATGTGCCTATCCATATTTCTCTTCAGTGTTAAAACTGAACTTTAAATTTGAAAACTAAATTAAATTTATTATCAAAGTCTGTATGCCACCATATGCATTTTCTTGCGGGCATACTCAATACATCCAATGACCATAATGGAATCAATAAAAGTCATCCATTGACACTTTTTCTCTGGTCGTCCATCGGAATCCGCTGACGACGTCCACTCCTTTAACGGTGAGATCTTTGGAGACTGTACAGTAGTGGCATCAGCGCTGGGCTTCGGGGCGAGAGGTCCCGAGCTCGTATCCAGCCGGCACCCTTGCACGCTCTCCATCCGTGCTTAAAAAAAAACTCACCCGGCAGAAGGCAATGGCAGACCACTTGCCTCGTATTGCCAATACGTGGAAGGAAATCGCCCGTTAACTGGAAAATTCTGGATGCGACATAACTTTCCATTCATACTACACTTCTATAGACACTCACACTACTCTCTGATGTGAAGAACTTGCCCCTCACCTCTCCCCTTACATATGTCACCTTTCACCCTGACTGGTTTTCATTCCCTCCAGGGAGGAACCTGCAATTATTCACCATATCTATACCCTTCATAACTTTGTATACCTCTGTCAAATTCTCCTGCACTCCAGGGAATAAATCCCAACGGATTCAACCTTTCCCTATAACTCAGGTCCTCAAGTCCTTGTAAATTTTCTGTGTGCTCTTTCAGGCTCATTGATATCTTTTCTGTAGGTAGGCAAACAGAACTGCACACTGCACTCTAAATTCAACCTCGGCACCATCTTGTACAACCTCACCGTAACTCACACAAAATGCTGGAGGAACCGGTTACCTTCTTACCCCTTCTCTTCTCCTCAACTGGCCATCTCCCTTCAGGTGGCTCTGCTCCACCCAGTCACCCACAGTCCCACTCTCCCCGCCCCTCAGATACCGTCCTCTCCAGCCCCTTACCGTTCCCACCTGTCACCTCCCAGCTTCTCGCTTCACCCGTTCACCCGCCACCAGCCAGCTTGCACTCCTGCCCCTCCCCTCACCTCCTTACTCTGCTCCCTGCCCCCTTCCTTTCCGGTCCCGATGAAGGGTCTCGGCCCGGAATGTCGACCGACCTGCTGAGTTCCTCCAGCATTTTGTGTGTGTTCCTCTCCGTCTTAGGTCTGTGGGAGGAAACCAGGGGAAGCGGAGGAGACCCAGGCAGTTCATGAGACAAACATATGGTACAGAGAATCCTTACAGAATGGCGAGGGAACACCCTGGTCTGTAAGAACATTGTGCGAACAACTGCAATACTCTGGAGCCCCGTAAACTTGTAATAAACCAGTTTCGGTAAAAAAAACAGCGGGGACAGAAGGTGTTGGGATATGGAGTCAACCTTCCACAGCACTGTCCTGTCAAACTCTCCCAGAGCAGGGGACGCAAAGAATTGACTGAAACGCACACCACGCTGGGAGGAACTCGGAGGCATCTACAGAGATCAATAAGCAACCGATGTTTCGGGCCAAGACCCTTCTTGTGGACTGAGAAGGGAGGAGGAAGATTGCAGAGTAAAAAGTTGAGGGGGAGAGGGGAAGGAGGCTAGCTGGGAGGTGATAGGTGAAGCCTGGTGGGTGGAAAAGGCTGGAGAAGAAGGAATCTGATAGGAGCAGGGAGTGGAAAGAGGAGGGGACCTGGAGGAAGTGATAGACAGAGAGAAGGTCCGAATGGGGGGGGGGGGGGGGTAGAATTTGTTTACCAGAAGCAGGAATCGATTTTCATGCCATCAGGTTGGAGGCTACCCAGATAGAATATAAGGTGTTGCTCCTCCAACCTGAGGGAAGGCCTCCTGTTGACACGAGAGTAGGCCGTGTACCGACATGTCGGAATGGGAATGGGAATCGTAACTAAAGTGTTTGGCCACCCAGAGGTGGTGGACGGAGCCGAGGTGCTCGACGAAGCTGTTCCCCCAGCTTGCAACGGGAATCGGAATAAAAGCGTTTGGCCACCGAGCGTTCAGCGACGCTATCCGAAACGATTCAGGAACCGGTCACAATGTTTAACCGAATGCGGCAGTGGAATTGAAAACGGCTTACCTGCACTCACACGAGTCAAGCAGTTATTTGCCAAGCCGACATATTAAAAAAAAAATAAGCAAGTTATTTGCCATGAGCAGAATCTGGACAGCAGTGGAAATGATGTCAGCAGGGGAAGCCTTTTAGGACCGAGATGAGGAGAAACTTCTTCACACAGAGAGTGGTGAATCTGCCACAGGAAACAGTTGAGGTCGGTTCATTGGCTATATTTAAGAGGGAGTTAGATATGGCCCTTGTGGCTAAAGGGATCAGGGGGTATGGAGAGAAAGCAGGTACAGGGTTCTGAGTTGGATGATCAGCCATGATCATACTGAATGACGGTGCAGGCTCGAAGGGCCAAATGGCCTACTCCTGCACCTATTTTCTATGTTTCTATGATCGCTGCAATCAGTGCTATCACCTCCAGCTTCAGGTTGGGGTCAGTCCGGCGTGGTGTTGGTGTCGGCAGTGGCTCTGCGAGTCCGAGAATTGCCCCCTGACGCTGATCACTGCAGACCCAAGCTGCCAGCGCTGCCGGTTCAGCCTCGAGCTGAGGCACAGAGTTTATACCGAATCTGCAGAGTAACTCATTTGACAGGTCTGCGGCTGACACCAGGATTGGGGGTGTGGTAGACTGTGAGGAAGTCTGTCAGAGCTGACCAGCTGGAAAAAATGGGCTGCAAAATGGCCGGAGGAATCTAATGCAGACAAGTGTGAGGTTTTGCACTTCGATAGGACCAACCAGGGTAGGTCTTACACCGTGGACGGGAGGGCACTGAGGAGTGCGGTAGAACAAAGAGATATGGGAATACAGGTCCATAGTGCATTGAAAGTGGTAACACAGGTAGATCGGGTTGTAAAGAAAGCCTTTGGCACATTGGTCTTCATAAATCAAAGTACTGAGTACAGGAGATGGGATGTTAGGTGAGGTTTGTGGTGAGGCCTAACTTGGAGTAATGTGTGCAGCTTTGATCACCTACCTGCAAGAAAGATGGAAACAAGGTTGTAAGAATACGGAGAAAATTTACAAGGATGTTGCCGGGTCTGGAGGACATGAGTTATAAGGAAAGATTGGATAGGTTAGGAAGGTTGAGAGGAGATTTGATAGAGGTACACAACATTGTGAGGGGTATAGACTGGGTAAATGCAAGCAGGCTTTTTCCACTGAGGTTGGGTGGGAATTACAACCAGGGGTCGTGGGTTAAGGGTGAAAGGTGAAAAGTTTAAGGGGAACATGAGGAGAAACTTCTTCATTCAGAAAGTCATGAGAATGTGGAACAAGCTGCCAGCACAAGTGATGCATGCAAGCTGGATTTCAAAGTTTAAGAGAAGTTTGGATAGGTACATGGATGGGAGGGGTATGGAGGGATATGGTCCCAGTGCAGGTCGATGGGAGTCGGCAGTTTAAATGGTTTTGGCATGGACTAGATGGGCCAAAGGGCCTGTTTCTGTGCTGTACTTTTCTTTGACTCTGTGATCGCCATATAGCCCATCCAGGGGATTGTGCAGGGGATTGTTTTAAGATTGTTTCAAGGATTGTTTCAAATCCACATCAGAACATCCACCATCCAACCGCAAGTGTCCCCTTGGGGTGAACAATCGTGTAGCGACTAGCACAATGCTTCGTTGTACAGGCGACCCAGGGCTCTGGTTTCCTCCCACAGTCCAAAGACGTGTCACTTAGTAGGTTAGCTGGTCATTGTAAATTGTCCAGGATTAAATCGGGGGACTGCTGGTTAGCGTGGTCGAAGGCCGGGAAGGCCTACCCCCAGCTTTTTCTCAGTAAATAAATACCCACATGCTAGCATTCGAACATAGAGCACAGTCTTAGACTCTAACCAGTCCTCTAACTGCCCCACATCCCTGTCCCAAAACCCTAACCTAATGCCTAACTCTCCTCTCTGTCCCCAAAATATATCCTGACAAGCCTAAAAGAAAATTCAAACCCGAGCCCGTTTCTGTACAGATTGTCTCACTTGGCACTGCAAGGGTTAAGGTGATTGTCTTTGGAAAAATTCCTGGACCTTTATCTTAGATCCTTTTGTCAATCTATTATATACTCTGCTCCTCCTGACTAGGCTGCACCTCAAAACAATATCCCGAGTTTCCCAGGAGAGCAGTCAAAACGTCATTGCTTTGTGATTTGCAGGAACTGGATCTGAGAGCGGAGGGACGCAGATACAATCAGAGCGTCAGGACAGGATGGACGAGGTTGGCTCACTGCCTCCCTCTCGTCATGGGAACAGAGACACAGGTCGGAGACGCTCTGCCGTGATGGGATTGCACAAGGCGAATCGGAATCAGGGCCGGTGTGCTCTGAAATCCGTTGTCTCGCGGTGGTCGTCATGGAGCGGAGAGCGAGGGGTGTGGCACAGGTGACAGAGACAGAGGGGGGGTGACGCGGGTGCAGACATACCCCCTGCCCTGAGACACCAGTCCAGGTCATTTGATTCCAAACAATTGGTTTATTGCTCATTACAGAATGTCTCTCTGGTGCTTCCTGCTCTCTCCCCTCTCCCAACCATGATTCCCCTCTCCCTGCCCCCTTCCCACTCTCAGTCCACAATAGAGACCCAGATCAGAATCAGGTTTATCATCACTCACATCTGTCATGAAATTTGTTTTTTTTGTGTCAGCAATACAGTACAAAACATAAAATTACTACAGGACTGTGCAAGAGTCTTAGGCACACTAGCTATAGATATGTGTGCTAAGAATTTTGCACAAGACTATATATACATAGCTTATAATCGAATGTCTATAAAGTGCCACTAGGCTGTACGTATGGTGACTGACAGGAAAAAATGAAGTCGTGGTGGGTGGGGGAGGTTGGCAGCAGAATTGCTGTGGTGTGACTGGTGATCGATCATACAAATTCCACACGGTTACCAGTTGGTCAGTATCTGCATCCAAGTCGTGAATTTCTGCACAGAAATAACAGTTCTTCATACGGACCCTGGAGACAGGGGCCAGGCTGGTCTTTGTGCACAAATAGAGGAAGTGTGAGTGAGGAACAAATGTGAGTTCTCAGAGCCCGGTTAATCGGGGATAACAAGGGAAACTGGGAAAGTTCTTACCCCTCTCTGCATCTGTTTCCTCCACCGGTCTGAGGGGACAGCTGTGTAACTTCCCCCCACCTCCCTCCCGGTCATCTTTCAGTTCCATGTGCTTCAACTAAAATACACTCACTCCCCTGGCTTCCTGAACTCACTGATGTCCGATTTTGTTCATTAAAATCTCTGAGTCCAAGATGAACTTGGCAAGAAAGAGCAGGGCATCTGTGACCACATCGGCGCTGAAGAGTCAATGTGTGTGGCCACGGGATTGGAAGGAAGAGAATTCAAATCCCATCGCTGATTTGAACACGACAATCCAGAATGACATGCCAACAGATTGTGGTGCTTTATTCTGGGCAAACTCTCCTTAGCTCCCTGAATTAGACATAAAAGATTCCCCTTCCACTCTTTCAAAGGAGTTAAGGCACAGTGTCCTCATCATTATGTACAGCTTGATCAGTATGACTAACAAATCAAACTACTGCTTGTGCCTGCAAGCTGTTCTGTGAATTTAGTTTTGCATTTTACAATTTAAACTCACTGGAGTTGAGAAGAATGTGGGTGAGATCCAGTTGAAACCAACTGAAAGGTCTACCTAGAGAGATTGGATGTGGAGAGGATGTTTCCTATAGTGGGGGAGTCTAGGACCAGAGGACACAGATAGAGTGGATGTGGAGAGGATGTTTCCTATAGTGGGGGAGTCTAGGACCAGAGGACACAGATAGAGTGGATGTGGAGAGGATATTTCCTATAGTGGGGGAGTCTAGGACCAGAGGACACAGATAGAGTGGATGTGGAGAGGATGTTTCCTATAGTGGGGGAGTCTAGGACCAGAGGACACAGATAGAGTGGATGTGGAGAGGATGTTTCCTATAGTGGGGGAGTCTAGGACCAGAGGACACGGAGAGAGTGGATGTGGAGAGGATGTTTCCTGTAGTGGGGGAGTCTAGGACCAGAGGACACAGATAGAGTGGATGTGGAGAGGATGTTTCCTATAGTGGGGGAGTCTAGGACCAGAGGACACAGATAGAGTGGATGTGGAGAGGATGTTTCCTATAGTGGGGGAGTCTAGGACCAGAGGACACAGAGAGAGTGGATGTGGAGAGGATGTTTCCTGTAGTGGGGGAGTATAGGACCAGAGGACACAGATAGAGTGGATGTGGAGAGGATGTTTCCTATAGTGGGGGAGTCTAGGACCAGAGGACACAGATAGAGTGGATGTGGAGAGGATGTTTCCTATAGTGGGGGAGTCTGAGACCAGAGGACACAGATAGAGTGGATGTGGAGAGGATGTTTCCTATAGTGGGGGAATCTAGGACCAGAGGACACAGATAGAGTGGATGTGGAGAGGATGTTTCCTATAGTGGGGGAATCTAGGACCAGAGGACACAGAGAGAGTGGATGTGGAGAGGATGTTTCCTATAGTGGGGGAGTCTAGGACCAGAGGACACAGATAGAGTGGATGTGGAGAGGATGTTTCCTATAGTGGAGGAGTCTACGACCAGAGGACACAGAGAGAGTGGATGTGGAGAGGATGTGGGGGTGTCCAGAACCAGAGGGAACTGCCTCCGAGTAGAAGGACGTCCATTTAGAACAGAGATTAGGAGGAATTTCTTTAGCCAGAGGGTGATGAATCTGTGGAATTCATCACCAGGACTGCTGTGGGGGCCAAGTCATTGGGTATGTTTAAAGCACAGGTTGAGGTTCTTGAATAGTCAGGGTGTGAAAATTTACAGGGAGAATGCAGGAGAGTGGGGTTGAGAGGGATAATAAATCATCCAAGATTAAATGATGGAGCAGACATGAGCAGCCTTATTCTGCTCCTTCAATTTAGGGTCTAATCTGACAATTTAATAAAATTTAGCAAAATTTGCAAAATACACAAATTGGTTACCTTCAGAAAGTAATTCTTAGGTCGGAAGCACTTTGCAACAGGGAATATTCCCAGGAAGCACATATCTTACTTTGCATACAACACAAAACAATGAAGCTCAGTACAGGCCCTTCGGCCCACAATGTTGTGCTGACTTTTTTACACAACCTAACCCTTCCCTCCTGCTCAGCTCTCCGTCCATGTGCCTCTTAGATGTCCCTAATGTTTACCCCACTGCCCCGAGAGGCCGTTCCACACACTTACCAGTCTCTGGGTTAAAAAACACTTTCTTTTCTTCCTTTAATCTCCACACACGACACAAACCTGTTCTATGGTTCAATAAAACCAAGGCTAATATTGTTTTCATAAAGTCAAGACGGACTCAAGGAGCCAAATTCCTCCCTTAACCTCACGCACAGTATGCTGGAGGGACTCAGTCAGGTCAAGTCACTTTTATTGTCATTTTGACCATAAACTGCTGGTACAGTACACAGTAAAAACGAAACAACGTTCCTCCAGGACCCTGGTGCTACATGAAACAACACAAAACTACACTAGACTATGTGAGACAGCACAAGGCTACACTAGACTTCATAAAACAACATTAAAAACTGCACTAGACTGCAGACCTGCACAGGACTACATAAAGTGCATAAAACAGTGCAGGGCAGTACAATAATTAATAAACAAGACAATAGGCACAGTAGAGGACAAATTACAATATAATAATAAATTATGTAGATGTCAGTCTAGACTCTGGGTATCGAGGAGTCTGATGTCTTGGGGGAAGAAACATAGTCCGGTCATAAGAGCCCGAATGCTTCGGAGCCTTTTGCCAGATGGCAGGAGGGAAAAGACCTGCCGGCAGGTCAGGCGGCATCTATGGAGAGGAATAGACAGTCGATGTTTCAGGCTGAGACCCTTCTTCAGGACTGGAGAGGAAGGGGGAAGACACCAGAATAAAAAGTGGGGGAGAGGGGAAGGTGGAGAGCAGGAAGGCGATGGGTGGAGCCAGGTGGGTGGGAAAGGTAAAGGGCTGGTGAGGAAGGAATCAGACAGGAGAGGAGAGTGGACCATAGGAGAAGGGGAAGGAGGAGGAGACTCAGGAGGAGGTGGCAGGCAGGTGAGAAGAGGTAAGAGGCCAGAGAGGGGGATGGATGAAGAGGGGAGGGGGAGGGAACGAGGAGAACGAAGGAGCAGAGGTGCTCAGCAGAGTGATCTTCCTTCCTTGGTATAACTGACAATTATTTTATTATTACCACTGATACTGAGGTATAGGCAAAAGCCTTTGTTGTGTACCATACGGACAATTCATTCTCTGCATTTGTACATCAAGGTGTGTGGAATACGTAACTGAAAACAGGTGCAGAGAAAGAGTCAGAATTGGGATTAATGTCACTGGCATGTGACGTGAAATTTGTTGTCTGTGCGACAGCAGTACAATGCAATACATATTAACAAAAAATATCCATTACTGTAAGAAGTATATATACTTAAAAAGTTAAATTAAATAAGTAGTGCAAAAAGAGAAAGAAGTAGTGAGGTAGTGTTCATGGGTTCAACGTCCATTCAGAAATCGGATGGCAGAGGGGAAGAAGCTGTTCCTGAATCATTGAGTGTGTGTCTTCAGGCTCCTGTCCCTCCTTCCTGATGGTGGCAATGAGAAGAGGCAAATCCTGGGTGGTGGGGGACCTTAATGATGGATGCCACCTTTTTGAGGCATCGCTCCTTGAAGATGTCCTGGATACAGGGAGGCTGGTGATAGAGCTGACTGAGTTTACAACTCTCTGCAGCTTATAGCCCCCACCCCTGTACCAGACGGTGATTACAGCCAGTTAGAAGGCTCTCCAGGGTACATCTGTCGAAATTTGCGTGTGTTTTTGGTGACGTACCAAACCTCCTCAAACTTATAATCAATTATAGCCGCTGTCGTGTCTTCTTTGTAGCTGCATCAATGTGTTGGGCACTGGATAGTCTTCAGAGATCATGACACCCAGGAACTTAAAGTTGCTCACTCTCTCCACCTCTGATCCCTCGATGAGGACTGGTGCGTGCAGGTAAACAAATAAAGTTCAAGGGTCATGGCAAGGTAGACTGGGAGATCAAGAATTCATCTTTACATTACAACAGGTCCATTCATAGTCTTATGGATGCTGTCCTTGAGCCTGGTGGGATGTGCTCTCAAGCTTTTGAACCTTCAGAAGGGAGACGAAAACACTATTGTGGTGAGAGGAGTCATTGATTGTGATAGCCCACTTTCCTGAGGCTGTGAGAGGTGCAGACGGAGTCGATGGAGGGGGTTTCATGATTTGCTGAGTTGCTTTCGTATCACTACACTCTCAGACAGAGCAGTTACCATGCAAAGCTGTGAGGTGTCTGGGTAGGATCCTGGACCCAATGTAACCAATCTGCACATCACTCCTGGCCTCTTCACCCTTGCCGTTCAGATCTGATGAAGGGTCTCGGCCCAAATAATTTATTCATTTCCACGGATGCTGCCTGACCTGCTGAGCTCCTCCAGTGATTTGTGTACGAAACTTCCATTTCCCACTCTGTCTCATTATGTCTTGTGTTGTTCAATGACCAACATGGATCCTAGTATCGATAGTTTTTAAACGGGGAAGAGGAAGTTAATATTGTCCAAGGAAGACTAAGGAATTGATTGTGGACTTCATGAAGGGGAAGTCAAGGGAACCAAGGGAAAGGGTGAGCAGTATCATGTTCGTGTGTGTCAAAATCTCTAAAGATCTACCCTGGGCCAATATGTTGATGCAATTACGAAGAAGGCATGCCACTGGCTGCATTTCATTGGGAGTTTGAGGAGATTTGGTATGTCAACAAAGACTCTGGCAGATTTCTACAGCTGGACCTTGGAGAGAGCATTCTAACTGGTATGGAGGGGCCAACACACAGAACCAGCAAAAAAAGCTGCAGAGGTTTGCAGACTCAATCAACCTCCATCATGGGCACTAGCCTCCCTGGCATCAATCACATCTTCAACAGCCAATGCCTAAAAAAGATTGCGTCTATCGCTAAGGACCCCCACCACCAGGACATGCCTCTTCTTGCTGCTACCATCAGGGAGGAGGTGCTGGAGCCTGAAGACACACACTCAATGTTTTAGGAACAACTTCTTCCCATCCATGATTTCTGAATGGACAATGAACCCACCCAGGAACACAACCTCACTGTTATTGCTCTCTCTTCTCACTGCTTACCTAATTTATTATAATTTATAGTATTTTTACGTACTGCTGCCTCTAACAACTAATTTCACATCAGATGTCAGCGGTATTCAACCGGATTCTGATTCTTTTGAACAACGGCTTTGCTCGAGAAACTTGATTAAGTGAGATAGACCCTGAAGCAAAGGGACTTTGCATTTTGTCCCATGTATGTGCTCTTAAAACTTCTGCCAGATGTTGTTCCACTTGTGCCAAAGCTGACAAATAGGCCCCGCCTAAGCTGCACAGTTCAGATGCGAAGCATTGAGTTGGGGCCGGTTTGTGGATCGGGCGCTGTCGTTCACGTTGTCACGTATTTCTAGTTTCTGGTCACTCCTTTTGCTTTTTGTTGCTGCTCCGGGCGACTGATGGGGGCAACATGCAGGTAATGAATGACACTGAGCTAGACTGAAATGAACTGAGCTGAACTAACTATGCCTGGACTGTTTCAATTTTGTGCGTTGTCTCCTGTGGTCTTTACTCTTCTCTTCTTTTTTGCCGTTTGCGCCATTTGTTTCTTTTTCACGTGTGAGGGCGTGCTGATGATTTTTTTCTTTGAACGGGTTCCAGGGTTTTCTTTGTTTCATGGCTGTCTGTGAGGAAGTCGAATCTCGGGGTTGTGTACTGCGTACGTACTTCGATAATAAATGTACTTTGAGCTTGAACTTGAAGACAGGTTGCACGAATAACTTTAGCAAGAAGGGTATGATCAACAGGGACAATGAACACTGGGGGGGAGGGCGGTAATCCTCGACCAAAGCCGTAAATCAAGTGAACTGCGCAGACACTGGAAGTCTGAAATAAAAGACAAAATGCTGGAAACACTCAGCAGGTCGGACCACATCTGGAGAAGAGAAACTCAAGTTAACACTTTCAGGTCAAACCTCCTTTGTTAGTACTCATATTTGATGAAGGGTGTCCGGCCTGAAAAATTAGCTCCGATCCTTTTCCACAGATGCGGCCTGGCATGCTGGGAGTTATTTATTTTACAAATCAGCGTTGAGTAGGCTCAATCAGCCCTTTGAGTGGCACCACCCCAGCAAACCACCAACAACCCTGTTTTAACCCCAACCTAATCATGGGGCAATTTACAATGACCAATTACCCCACCAATTGGTACGTCTTTGGACTGTGGGAGCAGATCGGAGCACCCGGGGAAACCCACGCAGGAAGGATGGAGAAACTCCATGAAGAGGACGCTGGAATTGAACTCTGAACTCTGATGCCCCGAGCCGTAACAGCATCATGTAACCTGTATGCGACCGCGGTGCCCAGTTCCCAGTGTTTTATGAGTTTGGACCATGCCTGATCAGGATATCAGCTCTTGATAATCAGTCAAAATATAACCTGTTGCTCTTCTAACCTTTGGGGGGCAGGGAGTTTCATATCCCAATGGCTGAAGAATCTAAAATGTGCTAAAGGGGCAGAATTATGTTTATAGGGCTGACGTCATCCTACACAGTCCTGTGCAAAGCTCTTAGATGCAAATATATAGCTAGGGTGCCCGAGACTTTTGTACAGTACGGTACTTGTCAACGTGGAGTGGAGAGAGAGTTTGTAAATCTGGTGGGAGCAAAGAATGGTGGGAATGGTGAGGGCGGAGCGCCGTGGTAGGGGTGTGGGACGGGTGGCAGAGAAGGAGTGCCGGGGTCAAGTGGGGTGGTGTAGGGGCAGACACACCCAGCCCTGAGACAACAGGCAAAGTTATTTGATTCCAAACAATTGGTTTATTGATCATTACAGAATGTCTCTCTGGTGTTTCCCACTCACTCCCCTCTCCCTCCCCCTTTTCCCCAACCATGATTCCCCTCTCCCTGCCCCCTTCCCACTCTCAGTCCACAACAGAGACCCAGATCAGAATCAGGTTTATCATCACTCACATCTGTCATGAAATTTGTTTTTATCTTGTGGCGGCAGTACAGTGCAAAACATAAAATTACTACAGTACTGTGCAAAGGTCCTGGGCACCCTGGCTGTATATATGTGCCTGAGACTTTTGCACAGGATTGTATTTGCCCAGCAGAGAGTGTCGATATTTTCTTCTCCATCCTCTGAAGTCTGATGATTCTAGCACTGCCCTCTCTCTCTCTCTCTCAGGCCATAAATTATCTCCCAGGACCCTCGGTTAACGGTAACGCTCCATGGTATAGAAAAGGCCATGAACCCTTGTTCTGAGGCATTGCAAGCACAAGGTCGTCTGCAGATGCTGGTAATCCAAAGCAAGTCGTGCTGCTGGGACTCAGCAGGTGCCAATGTCAGTCCGTGGCCTCCTCTTGTGCCAAGATGAGGCCACCTTCGAGGTGGAGGAAACACTACCTTATCTTCCATCTGGGTGTCTGAATTTCGATTTCCAAATGACCCCACCCACCCTTCCTCTATTCACCACTCTGACCTTTTATTTCTTTCCACTGCCTATCACCTCCTCCTGGGTGCCGTCCTCCTTCCCTCTCTCCTACAGCCCACTCTGCTACCCTATCAGATTCCTTCCTCCCCAACCCTTGACCTTTCCCACCCACTTGGCTTCGCCTTTCGCCTTCTAGCCAGCCTCTTTCCCCTGCCCCTTTCTTTCAATTCAGCCACCTCTCCCCCACTTCCCTCCCAGTCTTGAAGAAGGGTCTCGGCCCGAAACGTCGACTGTTTAAGGCTTTGCGTCTTCTTTCATTTCATCAATCTTCCCGCCCCTCCCAACCCCCACTCATCAACTGCCAGATAAAGCCTGGAAAACAGAAGATTCTAGAAATATTCAGCAGGTCAGGCAGTGCCAATGAAAACATAGGACATAGAAAACTACAGCACATTACAGGCCCTACAGCCCACAATGTTGTACCGACCATGTAACCTACTCTAGAAACTGCCTCGAATTTCCCTACTGCATAGCCCTCATTTTTCTAAGCTCCACATACTTATCTAAGAGTCTCTTAAAAGACCCTATTGTTCCTGCCTCTACCACTGTCCATGCACCCACCACTCTCTGTGTGGAAAACCTTACCTTTCTCCCATGGTCCACTCTCCTCCCCTATCAGAGTCCTTCTGCTCTGACCCTTGACCTTTCCCACCCACTTGGCTTCACCTTTCACCTTCTATAGCGAGCCTCTTTCCCCTGCCCCTTTCTTTCAATTCTCCCCCACTTCCCTCCCAGTCTTGAAGAAGGGTCTCGGCCCAAAACTTACCTCTGACATCCCCCTTGTACCTACTCCCAAACACCTTGACCCTCGTGTTAGCCATTTCAGGCCTGGGAAAAAGCCTCCGGCTATCCAAAAAAAAAGAGAGGGCTAGTGTTTCAATTAAAGATCTTTTATCATCAGAATCTTGTAATGCCAAATCTGTCATAGCCATTGTGATGTCATTGTGAGGTCATTGTGATGCTAGTTATCACATGCCTCTTCAATCCACCTATCCCCTTCCGGCTCTTGCTGCACCTGGTCCCTCCACCTCTTTATATGGGCCACCTCCCCTCTACCCTTCATTCCAGGCGATGGTCCCAACCCAAAATGTCGATTGTCCATTTCCCTCCACAATGACTGCCTGCCCCATTCTCTGGCTCCAATGCCGCATGTTTTCTTCCCGGTTTGAAAACTGCCAATTCCAGGACCGCTGATAGACATTAGACGGAGGATGACATGAGGAAATGAAGTGCGATTGATGTGCAGATAGGTTACGTCCTATCCAGATACCTCTCAGCTCGGTATAGCAACTGCTCTGCCTGAGATTGCAAGAAATCGCAGTCTTTTGTGTCTCCATCGCAATCCTGGCTTCTGAGCCAGCTTCTGTAAGTTGAAAAGGCTGGGTAAGATGCGTGCTTGTTATTTTGAGTACAGCCTGATTGTTATCCTGGCTGTTATAAAGACAATTAGACCAAAGACTCGGAGCTGGTACAGGAAAAATTCAGGGCCTTAATATTCATAAATCAAGGAGTTATTGGACTATAATAAGACCATGACATTTAGCAGCAGAATTGGGCCATCAGGTCTGCTCCACCATTCAATCAAGGCTGATTTATTTTCTCTCCCAACCCTTTTCTCCTGTTTTCTCTCTGTAACCTTCAACAGTCGAAGTCCACTTTAAATGCACCCATTGAATTGGCCTCCACAGCCAACTGTGGCAATGCAGTCCGAAGATTCAACACCCTCTGGCTGAAGAAATTCTTCTTCATCTCTGTCATAAATGGAAGACCTTCTGTTCTAAGGCTGTGCACTCTATCCCTTGACTCTCCTTTTGGAAACATTCTCTCGAAATCCGCTCTATCTAGGCCTTTTAATATTCGGTAGGTTTCAATGAGATCCTCCCTGATTCTCCAAAACTTCAGCACGTACAGGCTCCATTCTCCAGATCATTCAGGATTCTCTCCAACGTCAACACATCCTTACTCGGATATGAGGTCCAAAATAGCTCAGAATACTCCAAACGTTACAGCTATATAAGACCTTAGTTAGACTCTGCTTGGGAGCACTGTGTTCAGTTCTGGTCAACTCGCTACAGGAACAATGTGGATGCTATAGAGAAGGTGCAGAAGAGGAGATTTACAGGGATGTTGCCTGGATTGGGGAGCATGCCTTATGAGAATAGGTTGAGTGAACTCGGCCTTTTCTCCTTGGAGTGACGGAGGATGAGAGGTGACCTGATAGAGGTGTATAAGATGACGAGAGGCATTGATCGTGTGGATAGACAGAGGCTTTTTCCCTGGGCTGAAATAACTAACATGAGGGGCATAGTTTTAAGGTGCTTGGAAGTAGGTACAAGGGGGATGTCAGTGATGCACCATCAATAACTCTCGGAGACGGGAGGCGAACGATAGGCTTTTATTAGCTGCAAGAGACCACCACACAACATCCTGGAGACTGAGGGAGGAGCAGTGCCTCCAATCACCTTTATACGGGGGTCTGTGGGAGGAGCCACAGGAGCAGTCAGCCGGGGGTGGGGGGGGGGGGGTGGCGTGTCCAGATGGGTATATGTAGTTCACCACAGTCAGTTTTTCACACAGTGAGTGGCGGGTGCGTGGAATGCACTGCCAGCAACAGCGGTAGAGGCGGATATGATAGGGTCTTTTAAGGGATTCTTAGATAGGTACACGGAGCTTAGAAATATGGAGGGCTAAGCAGTGGGGAAATTCTAGGCAGTTTCTAGAGTAGGTTACAACATTGTGGGCCGAAGGGCCTGTAATGTGCTGTAGTTTTCTATGTGATCTTACCAATACCCTGTAAACCCTTAACATTACACTCTAGTCCTCTTGAAGTGAATCCTAACGTTGCACTTGACCTCCTCACCACTGAATTAACCTGCCAGTTAACATTAGGGAATCCTGCACTAGGGCTCTCTTTTTCCAAAGCTGAGATGGATTCAAACCGGGTACCCGTTCAACAAGACTGCAGCCATCACCCAAACCAAGCGTCAACCCGGGCAGGTTTCCAGTTGGCAGACATTCCAGTGTTATGCTGATGGGTGGTTGTCCATCTTGTCCGCTGACAACAGGAGGGGTTTAAAGTGGAAAAGCCCCTGCACTGGGGCGGTTCCACCATCCGGGCCTCAGGAGTCCGGGTCCAGTGGTACAAACAAGCATCACAAACTGGGGGCTTCCTTGGTTGCCGTGGGTGACCGTGATATCGCCTGTATCCTGTCACGCCCTTCGCTCTCCATGCAGTGTTGCAGAACCACCTTCCTGGCCGTTGGGTCTCACCGTAGATCCAACGTGAATGAGCTACCCAGGAGGGACATAATAAGCCCCTTCACCAGAGTTGCTACCCCCTCCCTGGGCACCCCAGACACCCCAGATTAGCTGATATTCTATAGGGAATCATACAGACATCATTGTGCACTTGGATCTGAAGCAAGATGTTATCTGATGTTATAGCTTATGAGACATCAGTTGCACATTCTTTTTAAATATCACCAGGTAATCATAGAACGTTTGCTGCCTCCACAACTGAAGCCAACCCAGCTGAGTCACCAGTGTTCTCTTTATTGAATTTCCCATCAGTTAGCTAGTTTTGTTTAGAGCCATGATTCTGATCACCAACGTTGCATCTCCACTTGTGAAGGGTGGTTAAGAAAGAGTTAGCCCTTCCTAGACAAGGGGTTGGTTTTCAGGAGCCACGGGGTAACATCAGAATCTGGTTTAACATCACCGGCATATATCGTGAAATTTGTTGACTTTGCAACAGCAGTACAATGCAATACATAATAATAGAGAGAAAAAAATGTGAATTGCTTCGATCCTGTGCAGTAGCCCACCCCCCCCCCCCCCCCACCAGACGGTGATGCAACCAGTTACAATGCTCTCCATGGTACATCTGAGGACATTTTTGAGTGTTTGTGGTCACATATCAAATGCTGCAGTTCTATCAAACCCTGGTTATACCAGACTTGAAGTACTGTGTTCAATTCTGGTCACCTCATTATAGGAAGGATGTGGAAGCTTTAGAGAGGGCGCAGAGGAGATTCACCAGGACGCTGCCTGGATTAGAGAGGGTACAGAGGAGATTCACCAGGACGCTGCCTGGATTAGAGAGGGCGCAGAGGAGATTCACCAGGACGCTGCCTGGATTAGAGAGGGTGCAGAGGAGATTCACCAGGATGCTGCCTGGATTAGAGAGGGCGCAGAGGAGATTCACCAGGATGCTGCCTGGATTAGAGAGG
The DNA here is from genome assembly GCF_030144855.1 of Hypanus sabinus. Lineage (NCBI taxonomy): Eukaryota > Metazoa > Chordata > Chondrichthyes > Myliobatiformes > Dasyatidae > Hypanus > Hypanus sabinus. The sequence goes on along the minus strand of NC_082731.1, from coordinate 44,520,745 downwards.
GTGCAGAGGAGATTTACCAGGATGCTGCCTGGATTAGAGAGGGTGCAGAGGAGATTCACCAGGATGCTGCCTGGATTAGAGAGGGTGCAGAGGAGATTCACCAGGACGCTGCCTGGATTAGAGAGGGTGCAGAGGAGATTCACCAGGATGCTGCCTGGATTAGAGAGGGTGCAGAGGAGATTCACCAGGATGCAGCCTGGATTAGAGAGGGTGCAGAGGAGATTCACCAGGATGCTGCCTGGATTAGAGAGGCTGCAGAGGAGATTCACGAGGATGCTGCCTGGATTAGAGAGGGTGCAGAGGAGATTCACCAGGATGCTGCCTGGATTAGAGAGGGTGCAGAGGAGATTCACCAGGATGCTGCCTGGATTAGAGAGCACAACCTATGATGATAGGTGAAACAAGCTAGGGCTTTTATCTTTGCAGTGAAGGAGGACGAGAGATGACTTGATAAAGGTGTACAAGATGATGAGGCATTTTGTCAGAGGTTCTCCCCGGGAAGGTAGTGGATAATAATTTTAAGGTGATTGTGGAAAGTATAGAGGGGTAGGTTTTTTTACGTGGAGAGTGGTGGGTGTGTGGGACATGCTGCTGGGCTGTTTGTAGAGAGAGGTACATTAGGGACTTTTAAGAGACTCTTAGATAGAAACATAGAAAACCTACAGCACAATACAGGCCTTTGGCCCACAAAGTTGTGCCGCATGTACATGTACTTACCACAGAAATTACTAGGCTTACCCATAGCCCTCTATATTTCTAAGCTCCATGTACCTATCCAAAAGTCTTTTAAAAGACCCTATCGTATCCGCCTCCACCACCATTGCCAGCAGCCCATTCCACACACTCACCACTCTCTGAGTAAAAAACTTACCCCTGACATCTCCTCTGTACCTACTCCCCAGCACCTTAAACCTGTGTCCTCTTGTGGCAACCATTTCAGCCCTGGGAAAAAGCCTCTAACTATCTATATGATCAATGTCTCTCATCATCATGTTTCCATTGAGAGTAGGGGAGATTCAAATAAGAGGACATGAGTTGAGAGTTAAGGGGCAAAAGTTTAAGGGTAACACGAGAAGGGGACTTCTTTACTCAGAGAGTGGTAGCTGTGTGGAACGAGCTTCCAGTAGAAGTGGTAGAGGCAGGTTCGATATTATCATTTAAAGTAAAATTGGATAGGTATGTGGACAGGAAAGGAATGGAGGGTTATGGGCTGAGTGCAGGTCGGTGGGACTAGGTGAAAGTAAGCATTCGGCATGGCCTAGAAGGGCTGAGATGGCCTGTTTCCCTGCTGTAATTGTTATATGGTTATATCTCTGACTATCCATACGATCAATGCCTCTCATCATCATCAGATGTATAGAAAATGTGGGCTGTGGGGTGGGAGGTTGGCACTAAAAGGTCAGCACAACACCACCGGTCTGGAATGTGTTCTACTTTCCATAAGAGACTGCGTCAGTTGGTTACCAGTGAATCATCATCGTGCCAGTGCTTACAGCTTTTACCACAAAGGAAGAAAGCTGGAGAATCAGGTTTATCATCACTCACACCTGTCATGAAATTTGTTTCATTTTGTGGCAGCAGTACAGTGCAAAACATAAAATTACCACAGTACTGTGTAAAAGTCTTAGGCACACTAGATGTGTGTGTGTGCGCGCGAATTTTGCACACTACAGTATCTCAGCTGAGTCTTTACCCTAAGAAGCGTTCTTTAGTAAGTAGTAATTTTGGGAACAGGTGTATTATCAGCCCCCGTTGTCCCTCAGTGGGTACTGATGCACGGGCAGCCACCACACGATCCTCGACAGGTCGGAGGTCGGCGTCCAGTGACATGGAATGCTGGGCAGCTGCGGACCCTTCAGTTCCGTTGTGATGAGTCGTCATCTTCCAACAGCTCCGTCGTTGAGACCTTTGTCTGGAACCTCTGCCTTGACCTTTCCGCCATGGGTGACCCCGCCCCCCCCCCCCCCCACTAGGAGCTGAGCCCCAACCCGCTTCGCCCTCACAATCCTGGGAGCTCATAAGCCTCTCCCCGCCATGATGCAAAGAGCAGTGCAGTACGAGCATAGGACATTCGGCCCATCAAGCCCATGCTAGCCACAGCACCCACCCGTCCATTGCCAATTCCCTGCGATCATCCCACGTCCCTCTCCGGCCCTGCACCTCCGCGTACCTGCCCAAGCGGATCTTAAATGATTCAGTTGTATCTGCCTCAGCCACTTTCTCTGTCAGCTCATTTCGTACACATCATCCCATAAGTTGAGTGAAGTATCGAGTACTTATCTCTACAGGGCTGACCACATTTGCGGAGATAATCAGTGCATACGCTTCATACTTAACTCCCCCAAGACTTTTTATCTGAAGTATCAGTAAAACCTTCTAACTCTTTTCCCCGTCGCTATGCTTATTCAAAAATATGTGGACAAGTTTCAGAAATTTCAGCCTCCTTTTCTCATCTCTCTCTACCCTCATCCAACAACATCCTCCAGTTCTGGCCCGTTGACTACCCCACCATGGCAGATGTAGCAAGATCTTGCCACACCCTCCACCTCTCCCTCCTCCCCCTAAGCAACTCTTCAAAACACTTCATCACTCCCTCCACCTCTCCCTCCTCCCCCTAAGCCACTCTTCAAAACACTTCATCACTCCCTCCACCTCTCCCTCCTCCCCCTAAGCCACTCTTCAAAACACTTCATCACTCCCTCCACCTCTCCCTCCTCCCCCTAAGCCACTCTTCAAAACACTTCATCACTCCCTCCACCTCTCCCTCCTCCCCCTAAGCCACTCTTCAAAACACTTCATCACTCCCTCCACCTCTCCCTCCTCCCCCTAAGCCACTCTTCAAAACATTTCATCACTCCCTCCACCTCTCCCTCCTCCCCTAAGCCACTCTTCAAAACACTTCATCACTCCCTCCACCTCTCCCTCCTCCCCTAAGCCACTCTTCAAAACACTTCATCACTCCCTCCACCTCTCCCTCCTCCCCCTAAGCCACTCTTCAAAACACTTCATCACTCCCTCCACCTCTCCCTCCTCCCCTAAGCCACTCTTCAAAACACTTCATCACTCCCTCCACCTCTCCCTCCTCCCCCTAAGCCACTCTTCAAAACACTTCACTCCCTCCACCTCTCCCTCCTCCCCTAAGCCACTCTTCAAAACACTTCATCACTCCCTCCACCTCTCCCTCCTCCCCCTAAGCCACTCTTCAAAACACTTCATCACTCCCTCCACCTCTCCCACCTCCCCCTAAGCCACTCTTCAAAACATAACTTCTTCGCTCCCTCCACCTCTCCCTCCTCCCCTATGCCACTCTTCAAAACACTTCTTCACTTCCTCCACCTCTCCCTCCTCCCCAAGCCAAAACACTTCTTCACTCCCTCCACCTCTCCCTCCTCCCCCTAAGCCACTCTTCAAAACACTTCATCACTCCCTCCACCTCTCCCTCCTCCCCCTAAGCCACTCTTCAAAACACTTCATCACTCCCTCCACCTCTCCCTCCTCCCCTAAGCCACTCTTCAAAACATAACTTCTTCACTCCCTCCACCTCTCCCTCCTCCCCTAAGCCACTCTTCAAAGCATAACTTCTTCACTCCCTCCACCTCTCCCTCCTCCCCTAAGCCACTCTTCAAAACACTTCTTCACTCCCTCCACCTCTCCCCCTCCCCTAACCCACTCTTCAAAACATAACCTTCACTCCCTCCACCTCTCCCTCCTCCCCTAAGCCACTCTTCAAAACATAACTTCTTCACTCCCTCCACCTCTCCCTCCTCCCCTAAGCCACTCTTCAAAACACTTCTTCACTCCCTCCACCTCTCCCCCTCCCCTAACCCACTCTTCAAAACATAACTTCTTCACTCCCTCCACCTCTCCCTCCTCCCCTAAGCCACTCTTCAAAACATAACTTCTTCACTCCCTCCACCTCTCCCCACCAAGCCACTCTTCAAAACATAATGTCTTCACTCACCTCCTCTCCCCTCCCCTATGTCACTCTTCAAAACATAACTTCTTCACTCCCTTCACCTCTCCCTCCTCCCCCTAAGCCACTCTTCAATACATAACTTCTTCACTCCCTCCACCTCTCCCCCTCCCCTAACCCACTCTTCAAAACATTTCTTCACTCCCTCCACCTCTCCCTCCATCCCCTAAGACACTCTTCAAAACACTTCTTCACTCCCTCCACCTCTCCCTCCTCCCCCTAAGCCACTCTTCAAAACACTTCTTCACTCCCTCCACCTCTCCCTCCTCCCCTAAGCCACTCTTCAAAACACTTCATCACTCCCTCCACCTCTCCCTCCTCCCCTAAACCACTCTTCAAAACACTTCATCACTCCCTCCACCTCTCCCTCCTCCCCCTAAGCCACTCTTCAAAACACTTCATCACTCCCTCCACCTCTCCCTCCTCCCCTAAGCCACTCTTCAAAACATAACTTCTTCACTCCCTCCACCTCTCCCTCCTCCCCTAAGCCACTCTTCAAAACACTTCTTCGCTCCCTCCACCACTCCCTCCTCCCCTAAGCCACTCTTCAAAGCATAACTTCTTCACTCCCTCCACCTCTCCCTCCTCCCCCTAAGCCACTCTTCAAAGCATAACTTCATCACTCCCTCCACCTCTCCCTCCTCCCCCTAAGCCACTCTTCAAAACACTTCACTCCCTCCACCTCTCCCTCCTCCCCTAAGCCACTCTTCAAAACACTTCTTCACTCCCTCCACCTCTCCCCCTCCCCTAACCCACTCTTCAAAACATAACCTTCACTCCCTCCACCTCTCCCTCCTCCCCTAAGCCACTCTTCAAAACATAACTTCTTCACTCCCTCCACCTCTCCCTCCTCCCCTAAGCCACTCTTCAAAACACTTCTTCACTCCCTCCACCTCTCCCCCTCCCCTAACCCACTCTTCAAAACATAACTTCTTCACTCCCTCCACCTCTCCCTCCTCCCCTAAGCCACTCTTCAAAACATAACTTCTTCACTCCCTCCACCTCTCCCCACCAAGCCACTCTTCAAAACATAATGTCTTCACTCACCTTCTCTCCCCTCCCCTATGTCACTCTTCAAAACATAACTTCTTCACTCCCGTCACCTCTCCCTCCTCCCCCTAAGCCACTCTTCAAAACATAACTTCTTCACTCCCTCCACCTCTCCCTCCTCCCCCTAAGCCACTCTTCAAAACACTTCTTCACTCCCTCCACCTCTCCCTCCTCCCCTAAGCCACTCTTCAAAACACTTCATCACTCCCTCCACCTCTCCCTCCTCCCCTAAGCCACTCTTCAAAACACTTCATCACTCCCTCCACCTCTCCCTCCTCCCCCTAGGCCACTCTTCAAAACATAACTTCTTCACTCCCTCCACCTCTCCCTCCACCCCCTAAGACACTTTTCAAAATACTTCTTCACTCCCTCCACCTCTCCCTCCTCCCCCTAAGCCACTCTTCAAAACACTTCTTCACTCCCTCCACCTCTCCCTCCTCCTCCTAAGTCACTCTTCAAAACATAACTTCTTCACTCCCTCCACCTCTCCCCCTCCCCTAAGCCACTCTTCAAAACACTTCACTCCCTCCACCTCTCCCCTCCCCTAAGCCACTCTTCAAAACATAACTTCTTCACTCCCTCCACCTCTCCCCACCAAGCCACTCTTCAAAACATAATGTCTTCACTCACCTCCTCTCCCCTCCCCTATGTCACTCTTCAAAACATAACTTCTTCACTCCCTTCACCTCTCCCTCCTCCCCTTAAGACCCTCTTCAAAACGTAACGTCTTCACTCAGAGGGTGGTGAGAGTGTGGAACGAGCTGCCAGCAGAAGTGGTGCATGTGAACTCAATTTCAACATGCAAGAGAAGTTTGGATAGGTACATGGATGAGAGGGGTATGGAGGGCTATGGTCCCGGTGCAGGTCGATGGGAGTAGGCAGTTTAAATGGTTCAGCACGGGCTAGATGGGCTGAAAAGCCTGCTTCTGCGCTGTACTTTTCCGTGATGCTATGACTCTTTAGCCCTGGTATCTGGAACGCAGAACAGAACATTAAAGTGCTTCAGTCCATGGTGCTGTTCTGTCATTTCAACCTGCTCGAAGATTCAAAGAACATTTATTATCAAAGTATGTACACAGTATACAACCTGAGATTCATCTTCCCACGGACAGCTACCAAACAAAGAAACACGGAGCCAAACCTTTCAAAGGAAAACATCAAGCCTCAAATACAACGCCCCACCAAGTGCAAAAAAAAATATGCAAATGGCAACAAGCAATGATCGGAAACCCAGAAAATAAAACACAAAATCAAAAGACGCACTTCACTGCAGTGCAGCTCTCTCTGCATGCCACCCTAATTCTAATCTTGCCTTCAATCAATCTAACCCAGTATTTCCCAGCGGTTATTTAGCCAAACACCCTCCACCCCCAAAGCTCTTTCAAACTTGCCAATGCCCCTCTTAGGCATAATGTACTTCCCAACGCCCCCCTAGTGTAAAAACTGTAGATACTATTTGTTACAAATTACTGTAATTTGCACATTGCATATTTAGACGGAGATGTAACGTAAAGATTTTTACTCCTTGTGTATGTGAAGGATGTAAGAAATAATGTCAATTCAAATCAATTCAGAACATGACTACTATATGTTAACATAGAAAGATTATTCTGCTTCAAATTTTTATGTCTTTAAACCTAGTTTACACAGTCTCCATACACTGTACATCAGCCTCGCTATCAGTGTGATCCTCGAGCTTGATGGCTTTTAGCAAGAGTTGAAATATCTGATTCAAGTTGTGATAGCAAAAACCCCCAAGTCCCCACGCGTAAAAATGTCCAAGCAGTTTCTATTTTTAGTGAGTATGTGGCTCACTGCATTGAAGCCTCTTTCAACAAGATAGGACAATGGAAATGCAATGAGGAGCAGTTTGGCTCTTCTCCAAACTGTGTATGACAGTGGAGCCTCCTACCACGAAATCCGACATTTTTGAAAAGCATCTTTGCTTCTTCATCATTCTGAATTTAGGTGATTTCTTCTTGCAAACTCTCTTCCTGTTCCTTCCACCTTGCAAAGAAATGGGTCAATTACCCAGTCCTTGAATCAATTCTGAAAGTCCTTCTTTAGTGACTGCAGGCGTAAGCAGTACCCTTGGAAATCACTGTCTGTGAAAGCGAGTGCCATACCTTTCATTCAAGGAACAGATTCTTCTCCAAATGTTTTGCTTATTTACTTCTAACTTAAAAGTGGAGACTGCACTTTTTGCCTGAATTAAATTGAAATTGTTGCCCTGCAGTTTCATATTTAGAACGTTCATCTTATCATACAAATCGGCTAGGTATCCCACATCTCCATGTAGAAGTTCAATCTTGTTTTCAAGCTCTTCTTGACTTTGAGGAAAAATTCGACCAGTGTCAGAAAGATCGAAGGAATGCTTTAAGCAGCAGCCTTACGACAGCCAATGCACTCCAGCATGAAGAAGCAAGCATTCAAAATCTTCATCATTATCTTGGGATATCCGGCAAAATATTCTGCTATTTAATGGATGAGCTTTAGTTTTGAAAGCAGCTATCACAAGAGTCATGTTTGAAAAGAATCGCTGGCTGAGGTTTTTGGCTGTGAGGTGTTGACAATGACTTACACAATGGATTGCAAACAGACTTGGAATTTGTTTTTTCATAAAAGCCACTAAACCAGCATGGTAACCTGTCATATATGGTGCTCCACCAGTTGCACAAGAAATCATGTTCCTAATATACATTTTGAGCTCACCGTAGATTGATTCTCTGTTTATATTTGTTTTTAACTTTCTATGTAAGAGAATCTCTTCATAAACGTTTTTTGATAATCTGCACATTTGCCATTAGCAATGCCTCATTTTCTCACACGGTTGACACGTCCAGTTGTTTCCCAAATTCTGTTCTTTGTAGCTCTGTGCATAGTAAATACTCAATGTTTTCACTCATTTCATTAGTGTGACGAGCTACAGAGGAAATGACTTTAAAATACTGGTATCCATTTTGAGAACCATGGTGAGCACTTATTCATCAATTGTGTGAGATTTGCTATCACTTAGGAAATGTTATAAGAAGCACTGAGATCACTATCAAGGTCATTTTTAGCTTTCTTGGCAAATCATGAGTGTGCAACACTTTTCAAATGCTTCTTTCATCCTCTGGAACTGAGTAATACCGTAAGTAACTTTTCAGTGTGCCTTTTGTGGAAGTGTTCCTGCAACCTTAGGCTTCTTTAGACAGTGCAGTATTACAAATTAGACACATGGGGTGTCGTTGATCCGACGGGAACGGAATAAAACCGTACTCCAGATCTGTAACATGCGCTCTCTGTAGTTTCTGTTTCTTAGTAGGATTAGAATTCAAGGCTTCATTGCCTTCGGACTGATAGAGATCGTGCCGTGCATCGTTAACGGGGCTAAATCCAAGTAAAAACTTTACACAAACTGGGAATGGCTATCGGATGTTGGCGATGGCAGCAAGTCGACATGGTTGGTCAGGTCTCCTGACGCAAGTTAGGGTGCCACTTAACCCCTCCCCTCCCAAGGATCTTGAACGCTCCCTGATGACTTCTATTTCCCCTAACTCCCCCCTTAAGACATATAACGGCCCACTGATCTAACCCTTTCATCCTACATAGTCCTCCATTTTTCTATCATCCATGTGCCTATCTAAGAGTATTGTTAAAAACCCATGATGTATCTGCCCCTCCCACTATCCCTGGCAAGGCGTTCCACACACTCGCCACACTCTATGTAAAACAAGACCTACCTCTGATATTCTTCCCATATTTAAAGTTATGGCCGTTGGTATTAGCCATTTCCACCCTGGGAAAAGGACTCTGCCTGTCCACTTGATCTATGTCTCTTATCATCTTATACGTCTCCATCAAGTCACCTCTCATCCCCCTTCACTCCAGAGAGAAAAGCCCCAGCTCGCTCTACCTACCGTCGAAAGACAAGCCCTCCAGTCCAGGCAACATCCTGACGAGGCCTAGGAAACGTGCGTCTCCTGGAAACCGATTGTTTTCTGTCGATGGTTACTCATTTGAACTACCAGTTGTTACATGAAAGACTCGATATAGACTATTCGTAGACTACTGCAGCACAGAAGCAGACCCTCGGTCTGTGCTAAGCTGGTCTTCTACTTCCATCGACCTGCACCCCTCCATAGCCTCCACACTCCTCCCATCCACATGCCTATCCAGGCTTCTCCTCAATGTTACATTCAACACCCTCCCACCACTTCCACTGGCAGCTCGACTCTCACCCACTCTACGCTCCCCGACACATTCCCCTGAAATATTTTACCTTTCGCCCAGGACCTATGACCTCTGCATCGGGACTCCACGTAAATCTATCAGTGACATAAAGAGACAGAGAAAGAATCAGAGAATTGTATGAGCACTGGGGAGAGGTGGATTAAAAAAGCTGTGGGAGTGGTACTGACTTGGAGCTAGCATGAACTTCTTGGAGGGAGTACCACAACAATTCCATAATTCCTACTTGCAATTCTGAGTAGCGACCGAATAAGGGTGTTAAATCTTCTCCACAATGCCCACAAAAGAAAAGAAAAGCAATACTCAGGAACAAAAAAGCCACCAAATTACTATTTTTATTTATTTGTTTACGGGATGTGGGCATTGCCAGCTAAGCTGGCATTTATTGCCCATCCCTAGTCGCCCTGGAGAAATATTGTTAGGGAGGGAATTCCATGATTTGGACCCAGCGGCAATGAAGGAATGGTGATGAAGTGTCTCGGCCCAAAACGTTGGCTACTCTTTTCTCATGGATGCTGCCTGGCTTGCTGAGTTCTTCCAGCCTTGTGTCCGTATTCTTTGATCCACAGCATCTGCAGTTGTATTTTTGTGTTTTGAAGGAACGGCGATATGTTTCCAAGTCAGGATGGTGAGTGACATGGAGGGGGATTTCCAAGTGATGGTGTTCCCAGGTATCTGCTGTTCTCGTCCTTCTAGATGGTGGTGGTCGAGGGTCTGGGAGGTGCTGCCTTAGGAACTTAGGTGTGTTGTTGTAGATAGCACACACTGCTGCAACTGTCCGTCGATGGTGGAGGGACTGGATGCTCGTGGAAGGGGTACCTCGTGCTGGATGGTGTCAAGCTTCTGGAGTGTTGATGGAGCTGAACCCATCCAGGCGAGTTACACCATTACACTCCTGACCTGAGACTCGTAGATGGCTTTGGGGAGTCAGGAGGTGAGTTAAACGCTGCAGGATTCCTAGCCTTTGGCCTGTTCTGGTAGCCATGGTGTTTATACGGCTAGACCAGTTCAGTTTCCTGTCAGTTTCAAGCCAAGATACCTTCTCGCTGCTGCTATCAGGCAGGAGGTATAGAGGCCTAAAGTCGCTCACCACCAGGTTCAGGAACAGTTATTACCCTTCAACCATCAGATAGGATATCTTCACTCACCTCAGCTCTGAACTGATTCCACAACCCACAGACTCACTTACAAGAACTCTACAACTTGTCAACTCAAGTCACTTTTATTGTCATTTCGACCATAACTGCTGGTACCGTACACAGTAAAAATGAGACAACATTTTTCAGGACCATGGTGTTACATGACACGGTACAAAAACTAGACTGAACTACGTAAAAGAACAGCACAGAAAAAAAACTTCACTAGACTACTGACCTACCCAGGACTGCATAAAGTGCACAAAACAGTGCAGGCATTACAATAAATAATAAACAAGACAATAGGGCAGTAAGGTGTCAGTCCAGACTCTGGGTATTGAGGAGTCTGATAGCTTGAGGGAAGAAACTGTTACATAGTCTGGTCGTGACAGCCCGAATGCTTTGGTGCCTTTTCCCAGACAGCAGGAGGGGTGCGTGGGGTCCTTAATAATGCTGTTTCCTTTGTGAATGCAGTGTGCAGTGTAAATGTCCGTGATGGTGGGAAGAGAGACCCCGATGATCTTCTCAGCTGACCTCACTATCCGCTGCAGGGTCTTGCGATCCGAGACGGTGCAATTTCCGAACCAGGTAGTGATGCAGCTGCTCAGGATGCTCTCAATACAACTCCTGTAGAATGTGATCTCAGTATTATAGAAACATAGAAAACCTACAGCACAATACAGGCTCTTTGGCCCACAAAACTATGCCAAACATGTCCTTACCTTAGAAAGTACCAAGGGTTACCCATAACCCTCTATTTTTCATGCTCCATGTACCTATCCAGGAGTCTCTTAAAAGACCCTATCGTATCCACCTCCACTACCGTCACCGGTAGCCCATTCCACACACTGACCACTCTCTGAGTAAAAAACTTACCCCTGACATCTCCTCAGTACCTACTCCCCAGCACCTTGAAACTGTGCCCTCTCATGCTAGCCATTTCATCCCTGGGAAAAAGCCTCTGACTATCCACACGATCAATGCCTCTCGTCATCTCGTACACCTCTATCAGGTCACCTCTCATCCTCCGTCGCTCCAAGGAGAAAAGGCCGAGTTCACTCAACCTATCCTTTTATTTGCATAATTTGTCTCCTTTTGCTCGTTGGCTGTTTGTCAGTCTTTGTCTATGTGTAATTTTTCATGAATTCTATTGTATTTCTTTGATTTTTCTGCAAATGCCTGTGAGAAAATGAACTCAAGATAGCGATAGTAACTTTGATAATGAATTTTACTTTTTTTTTGCGATTTTGATATTTTTACCAAACTGAAGGCAGTGACTGGAACCAAAAGGCAGCCCCTTTCACGGTGCCAGTACACTGTTGAAAGCTGTACACTGATTGTGTGTAGGCACTTCAGGCAGGAAGCTGAACGGACTTGGTTTGAGTCAAATAGGTCACAGGAAAGGCACTGCAGTAGCATCAGTAACCTGTCAGCAGGCAAGCAGCAGAGATCAAAGTAATTTGGGTGTGTGGGGTGAGACTTGTATTCTAAAGTCAGAGTGAATTTTATTATCAAAGCACATACAGTGGCATGCAGAAGTGCGGGCACCCCAGTCAAAATTCCTGTTACTGTGAATAGCTAAGCGAGTAAAAGATGACCTGATTTCAAAAAGGCATGAAGTTAAAGATGACACATTCCTTTAATATTTTAAGCAAGATTACTTTTTTATTTCCATCTTTTACAGTTTCAAAATAACAAAAAAAGGGACAAGGGCCCGAAGCAAAAGTTTGGGCACCCTGCACGGTCAGTACTTAGTAACAACACCTTTGGCAAGTATCACAGCTTGCAAATGCTTTCTGCAGCCAGCTTAGAGTCTTTCAATTCTTGTTTGGGGGATTTTCGCCTATTCTTCCTTGCAAAAGGCTTCTAGTTCTGTGAGATTCTTGGGCGGTCTTGCATGCACTGCTCTTTTGAGGTCTATCCACAGATTTTCGATGATGGAGACTGTGAGGACCATGGCAAAACCTTCAGCTTGTTCCTCTTGAGGTAGTCCATTGTAGAGTTTGAGGTGTGTTTAGGATCATTATCCTGTTGTAGAAGCCATCCTCTTTTCATCTTCAGCTTTTTTACAGACGGTGTGATGTTTGCTTCCAGAACTTGCTGGTATTTAATTGAATTCATTCTTCCCTCTACCGGTGAAACGTTCCCCGTGCCACTGGCTGCAACACAAGCCCAAAGCATGATCGATCCACCCCCGTGCTTAACAGTTGCAGAGATGTTCTTGTCATGGAATTCTGCACCTTTTTTTCTCCAAACATACCTTTGCTCATTACAGCCAAAAAGTTCTATTTTAACTTCATCAGTCCACAGGACTTGTTTCCAAAATGCATCAGGCTTGTTGAGATGTTCCTTGGCAAACGTCTGACACTGAATTTTGTGGTGGGGATGCAGGAAAGGTTTTCTTCTGATGACTCTTCCATGAAGGTCATATTTGTGCAGGTGTCACTGCACAGTAGAACAGTGCACCACCACTCCAGAGTCTGCTAAATCTTCCTGAAGGTCTTTTGCAGTCAAACGGGGGTTTTGATTTGCCTTTCTAGCAATGCTACGAGCAGTTCTCTTAGAAAGTTTTCTTGGTCTTCCAGACCTCAACTTGACCTCCACCGTTCCTGTTAACTGTCATTTCTTAAATACAGTACGAACTGAGGAAACGTCTACCTGAAACACTTTGCTGTCTTCTTATAGCCTTCTCCTGCTTTGTGGGCATCATTTATTTTGATTTTCAAAGTGCTAGGCAGCTGCTTGGAGGAGCCCATGGCTGCTGATCGTTGGGTCCGTGCCACCCTGTGTTGGCACCAGAAACGTGGCAACTCTTGTGGGCTGTCCCCAGCCTAATCCTTGGACTGTGTTGGTTGGTCATCTTTGCAAAAGAACGCATTTTGCTGTATGCTTTGACGTGTGTGTGTCAAATACAACTTATCTAATCTTATCTTAGAATCTCAGAGAGAAAATGAGACTAGTTTAGAGTTGGTAATCGAATGATCTCAGCATTTCCACACGAGCGTCTGAAAACACATGAAGCCAAAGTTGCCTGTGCTCGATGCAATGTGAGATTATTCATTTAGCAATCAACAAAACTGTTACCAAGGCTAAAGGCAGGAGTTATAAAGAAGTTGGCAAGGCTGGGTCTTTATTCCTTGGGATGGAGAAGAACGGGGAGCAATGTGATAGAAGTGTTCAAATTAAATCAAATAGCTACTTGCTTACGTCCATTGTGAGACTGGCGTTTAGGGCAGTGATGATGGTCCTCCGTCTCTGGCGGTGTTCAGGGTCTCCTTCATCGTGTCAGTAGCTTCCTCTCGGTTTTCACTCCTGTCAGTCATGCACGTCCCGAGTGGAGACTCAGGAATACCGTCACACTCGGATGTAGAAGGATTCTTCGTTCCTGTTTCTGTAACAGTTCAGATTTGTGTGTGTGTGTGTGTGTGTGTGTTTTTCCCTCTTTCTCTGAACAATGGCTTTTGTTTTTTTTTAATTGTGTCATTTGCATTTATTGCTTTGTGGCTGCCTGTAAGCAGACGAATCTCAAGGTGTATCTCTTACACATTCCTTGATTATAGATGTGCTTTGAATCTTGGAATCTGAACAGTTCTGTTTGTTTGACCGGTCGGGGTTGTTAGCCCTGAGCTGAACCCTGAACCCGGAGGACCGGTGGACCACTCTTCATCTGACCTCCACCCTTTGACCTGTTTGGCACGGGTGACCCGACCAAGAGCCAAAGCATAAAGCCCTGACTCCAGCCAACATCGCTCTCCGGGTTTGGGTCTCTGGTTCAAACAAAACTGTTAAGATTCAAAGACTAAAGTAATTTATTATCAAAGAATGTGTAAATTATACACCTTCAGATATGTCTGCTTTCAGGCCGCCACAAAACAAGAAACATGAATGGTCCTTCTTTTAAAAAAAAAGACCAAAAAAATCAGTGCACAGAGGAAGTGGAGGTAAAAAACACGCATTGTGCAAACCATTGAAGCCACTAAACCCAATGACAAGGTTGTGGTCCCCTTGGAGGAAATCAAAACAAGTGGTTCACTTTAACAACAGAGAGTGTATACAGTGTGCGTTCTGAAATTCTTACTCTTCACAGACATCCACAAAACAAGAATGAATGACAGTAGCACCTGAACCCCCAATCCCCCTCCCCCTCCCACGCACAATCAGCAGCAGAAATATCAGCCCTCCCCTCCCCCTCACCAGTCCACTCCCCCTCCCCGTCCCCCTCCCACACACAATCAGCAGCAGAAATATCAGCCCTCCCCCTCACCGGCCCCTCCCCCTCACCCGTCCCCCTCCCCCTCCCCTCACCCGTCCCCCTCCCACGCACAATCAGCAGCAGAAATATCAGCCCTCCCTTCCCCGTCCCCCTCCCACACACAATCAGCAGCAGAAATATCAGCCCTCCCCCTCACCCGGCCCCTCCCCCTCACCCGTCCCCCTCCCCCTCCCCTCCCCGTCCCCCTCCCACACACAATCAGCAGCAGAAATATCAGCCCTCCCCCTCACCCGGCCCCTCACCCTCACCCGTCCCCCTCCCCCTCCCCTCACCCGTCCCCCTCCCACACACAATCAGCAGCAGAAATATCAGCCCTCCCCCTCACTGGCCCCTCCCCCTCACCCAGCCCCCTCCCCCTCCCCCTCACCCGTCCCCCTCCCCCTCCCCTCACCCGTCCCCCTCCCACGCACAATCAGCAGCAGAAATATCAGCCCTCCCTTCCCCGTCCCCCTCCCACACACAATCAGCAGCAGAAATATCAGCCCTCCCCCTCCCCCTCACCCGTCCCCTCCCCCTCCCCTCACCCATCCCCCCTCCCCCTCCCCCTCACCCGTTCCCCCCTCCCCCTCCCCTTACCCGTCCCCCTCCCCCTCCCCATTCCCCCCTCCCCCTCCCCTCACCCATCCCCCTCCCCCTCCCCCTCACCCGTCCCCTCCCCCTCCCCTCACCCATCCCCCCTCCCCCTCCCCCTCACCAGTTCCCCCCTCCCCCTCTCCCTCACCCCTCCTGCACCAACAGAAGCACTGGTATTTTCCCCCACCAGATAAGCAACAGCAAAAGCCCCCAAAGGGTCATTGATCTAGAGCCCATCAAAAGCCACAGTCCATAACCCAACACTCAGTACCTCAGGCAGGTCCGCTCTCACTAGCGATCGCTCCTGCAACGAGAGCGGGAGGCCAGTCACTCGCTGTTCCGATGTTACAGTCTCCCGTGGCGCTTCTCCAAAATAAAGAACGGTGTACGTAAGGTGGATGGTAACAGTCTTTTTTTAAAAAAAAAGGATAAATTGTCCGAGATTAAGGGGTGTATGTTTAGGGTGAGAGGAGAAAGGTTTAGAAGAGATCTGATGGGCAACGTTTTCACACAGAAGGTGTTGACTCCCGTCACCCAGGTCATGCCTTCTTCCCCCTCTGCCATCACGGAGGAGGTACAGGAGCCCGAAGACACACACTCAACGATTCAGGAACAGCTTCTTCCCCTCTGCCATCAGGGAGGAGGTACAGGAGCCCGAAGACACACACTCAACGATTCAGGAACAGCTTCTTCCCCTCTGCCATCAGGGAGGAGGGACAGGAGCCTGAAGACACACAATCTGCGATTCAGGAACAGCTTCTTCCCCTCTGCCATCAGATTTCTGAATGAACATTGAATCTATAAACGCTATCTCAGTACTTTCTAATTTCTATTTCTGCACTACTTATTTAACTATTATATATATATATGTGTGTGTGTGTGTGTGTGTGTGTGTGTGTGTATACACACACACGTATATATTTATTATAATTCACATTTTCTGTATTATTTTGTATTGCATTGTACTGCTGCTGCAAAGACAACAAATTTCATGGCATATGCCAATAATATTCAACCTGATTCTGATTGAGAATCTATGGAAGGAGCTGCCTGAGGCAGGTACAAGAGGATTCCTTGCACCTGGATTGGTGCAGGGCTCGGAGCAGATGCTCCCAAACTTGGTTCATGACAGGGGTCCACAGGAACCCCTGGCAGGGGGCCGTGGGCTGAGTGTGGGAAATTGGGAACGACCGTGCGGGCACCATGGTTGGCATGAGCACTTTGGACGGAAGTGCCTGCATTAGTCGTGTGATCACGCAAGTCGAATACGATGATAGCATTCATTTTGAGAGGAGTAGAATATAAAAGCAAGGATGTAATGTTGAGACTTTATAAAGCACAGGTGAGGCCTGACTTGGAGTATTGTCAGCAGGTTTGGGTTCCTTATCTGAGAAAGGATGCGCTGAAACTGGAGAGGGTTCAAACGAGGTTCATGAAAATGATTCCAGAATTGGACAGCTCTGGGCCTGTTTTCACTAGAATTCAGAAGAATGAGGGGTGACCTCATTGAAACCTATCGGATGTTGAAAGGCCTTGATAGAGTGGATGTGGAGAGGACGGAGTCTAAGACCAGAAGACACAGCCTCAGAATAGAGGGGCATCCTTTTAGAACAGAGTTGAGAAGGAATTTCTTTCGCCACGGAATGGGGAAATCTGAGGAATTCTTTTCCACAAGCAGTTGTGGAGGCCGAGGCTTTATGCATATTTAAGGCAGGGGTTGATAGGTTCTTGATTGGTCAGGGCGTGAAGGGACACTGGGAGGAGATTGGAGCTGAGAGGAGAATTGGATCAGCCATGATGAAATGGCGGAGCAGACTCAATGGGCCAAATGGCCTAATTCTGTTCCCATATCTTATACTGGATGTTCTGCATGCTGTTTTGCTCTATGACTTCAATCATGGTCATCTCTCCAGGATTGTAGCTTTGCATAGATTGTCCTGAGAAAATGCAAATTATGTATGAATCCCCAGAATTCAAAGCAGAAGCAGTTCTGAAAGCCGAATGGATTGGGGAGGAGAGAAGACAAGTGTGGGGTTATTCCCTTGATGATTCTTCAATCCCTTAAACACCAACGTCTTCAAACATCTCCTGTTAGGGTAGTTCACTTGTCCTGGTGAACGATAGTCACTATCTTCTTGTAACAATGTGCCAGAGAAGCTCCGCGGGTCCGAATCAGAATCAGCTTTAATATCACCGGCATACTGTATGCCGTGAAATTTACTGACTTTCCAGCAAAGTCAACGATGTATAAAATAATTAAATTAAAGAAGTAGTGCAAAAACAGAGACAAAAAAAAAGCTAGAGGTATTGTTCATGGGTTCAGTGTCCATTCAGAAATCGGATGGCAGAGAGGAAGAAGCTGTTCCTGAATCACTGAGTGTGTGTCTTCAGGCTTCTGTACCTCCTCCCTGATGGCAGAGGGGAAGAAGCTGTTCCTGAATCATTGAGTGTGTGTCTTCGGGCTCCTGTACCTCCTCCCTGATGGCAGAGGGGAAGAAGCTGTTCCTGAATCACTGCGTGTGTGTCTTCAGGCTTCTGTACCTCCTCCCTGATGGCAGAGGGGAAGAAGCTGTTCCTGAATCGTTGAGTGTGTGTCTTCAGACTCCTGTACCTCCTCTCTGATGACAGAGGGGAAGAAGCTGTTCCTGAATCGTTGAGTGTGTGCCTTCAGGCTCTTGTACCTCCTCCCTGATGGCAGAGGGGAAGAAGCTGTTCCTGAATCGTTGAGTGTGTGTCTTCAGGCTCCTGTACCTCCTCCCTAATGGTAGCAATGAGAAGAGGGCATGTCCTGGGTGATGGGGGTCCTTAATGATGAATTTTTGAGGCATCACTCTTTGAAGATGTCTTGGATTCTACGGAGGCTAGAGCCCATGATGGAGCTGACTGAGTTTACAATTCTCTGCAGCTTATTTCGACCCTGTGCAGGTGCCCCCCCCCCCCCCCCCCACCCCTTACCAGACGGTGATGCAGCCAGTTAGAATGTTCTCCATGGTACATCTGTAGAAATTTGCAAGTATTTTTGGTGATGTACAAAATCTCCTCAAACTCCTAATGAAGTATAGCTGCGGTCATGCTTTCTTTGTTGCTGCATCGATGTGTGGAGTCCAGGTTAGATCCTCGGAGATATTGACACCCAGGAACTTTGGTGGCATATCAAATCTCCTCAAACTCTTAATGAAATATATTCACCTTTGTGCCTTCTTTGTAGCTGTATCGGTGTGTTAGGTCCCCAAAAATGTTGACACCCAGGAACTTGAAATTGCTCACTCTGGCCAGCACTGATGAAGGGTCTTGGCCCAAAATGTTGACTGTGTATAGTTGCTGCCTGACCTGCTGAGCTCCTCCAGCACATCATGTGTCCCGTTCTGTGTAAAGATTTGACCGACAATGATAGGGTTTCACAGAAATAAAGGAAGAGGGACAAGATTCTTTCATCCTTCAGGCTATTCCAAAGCACTCCGCTGCTAGGTACTTTTGGAATGTAGCAGACAACTTGGCGAGTTCTCACAGGCAGCGTTCCAGATGTGGCCACGGAACCTGTTTCTACTCAAAGACCGAGCTTCTTGTCACCCACACGAGTCCATGTGTGTACAATTGTAAATTTACTTGCAGCAACACCACAGACAATAGCATCATGTAAGTAGTGTTCACAGGTAAAATAACTCACAAACTTTTTTTTACAATAATGGCAAAGTACTTAATTGTGGGAGAGTGAATTATGATGCTATTAGGCAGGGACATGGGAGCGTAAATTGGGAACAGATATACCCAGGGAAACGCACGACAGAAATGTGGAGGTTGTTAAGGGAACACTAGAAAGGGGTTCAGAATGGAATTGTCCTATTGAGGCAAGGAAATGGAGGAACCATAGTAGACAAGAGATGTGGAACATCTAGTCAAGAGGAAGAAGAAAGCTTATTTATGGTTTGGGAAGCGAGGATCAGACATGGCTGTAGGAGTTTTGGATGGATTTTTCCCATTGAGTCATGGAGATGATGGCAGGGTGAAAGAACTATGGTTGACAAGTGACGTAGAACATCCAGTCAAGAGGAAGAAAGAAGCTTACTTAAGGTTTAGGGAGCGAGGAGGAGACAGGGTCTAGAGAGTTACAAAGCAGCCAGAAGGAGCTGAAGGATAGACTTCGGAGGCTCCAGAAGGGAGCTGAGAAGGCCTTGCCGAGTAGGATTATGGAAAACCACACGGTGTTCGACATGTACATGAAAATCAGATGTAAAACTACAGTGTGGGTAAACTCATCAGGGATAAAAGAGGAACATGTATCTGGGGTCAGAGGATGTGGGAATAAATCCTTTGCTTCAGCATTTACCAGTGAGAGGGACCTTGGCGAATATGAGGTCAATGTAGAATGTTATCCCTTTGTTCAAGAAGGGTAATCTGGAAAACACCGGGAATTATAGACCAATTAATCTTACTGGACAGGCTATCGGAGAGAATTGTGAGACAGGATTCCCAAGCATTTGGAGAAGCATTCTCTGATTGGGGGTAATCTCAATGGCTTTGTGAGAAGCAGGTTGTGCCTCGCGAGCCTGACTGAATTCTTTGTGGATGTAACAAAATATATGGATGAAGGTAGATGAGTGAGTGCTGTGCATATGGATTTTAGTAAGGCGTTCCATAAGGCTCCTCATGCTAGGCTCATTCGGAACGTCAAAGGTCGGCATTGATTTAGAATGGGCTTACCCACAGAAGGCAGAGGGTGATGGTAGATGAAGCATGTTCAGTCTGTGACCCAGTGGTGTTCTGCAGGGATCTGTTTGTGGACCCCAGCTCTTTGTGAGTTGTATAGATGACTTGGAAGTGGAGGGGTGGGCCTCTAAGTTTGGTGGTGTCATGGATGGTGTAGGTCATTGTAGATTACAAGGAGACATCGATGACATGTAGAGCTGGGCAGAGAATGGCAGATTCAGTTCAAGTGTGAAGCGATTCACTTTGGAAGGTTGAATTTGAAAGCAGAATACAAGGTGAATGGTAGGGTGCTTAGCAGTGTGGAGGAGCAGAGTGGTCTTGGAGTTCACGTCCATAGATTGCTCAACGTTGTGACACGAGTTGATCTGGGGGTTAAGAAGGTGTATGGTGTATTGGCCTACAGTAGTTGGGGAGCTGAGCTTAAGAGCTACAGGGTAATGTTACTGCTCTATAAAGCTCTGATTAGACCAGACTGGAAATTTTCTGTACAGTTCTGGAAGGTTTAGAGAAGGTCCAGGGCTGCTTGGATTAGAGAGCGTACCTTATGAGGACTGGTTGATCATGCCTGGGCTTTTCTCTTTGGAGTGAAGGAGATGAGAAGTGACTTGATAGAGGTGTAGAAGATGATGAGAGGCTCAGATCGAGTGAACAGCCAGAGGCTCTTTCCCAAGGCGGAAATGGCTAACATGAGGGGCATAATTTTAAGGTGATTGGAGGGAAGTATGGGGGCAATGTCAGAGTAAGTTTTTACACAGAGAGTGATGGGTGCATAGAACGTCTTGCCAGGGGTGGTGGTAAAGGCAGACAAACATAGAAGAGTACAACACAGGAACAGGCCATTCAGCCCACAATAGTATGCTGAACCAGCTTAAAAGCAAATCAAAAACACCCAAACACTAATCCCTCCTACCCACACATTCCTCCATCTTCCTCACATCCAGCTGCCTATCCAAACGTCTCTTAAAAGCCTCAAATTAACTTGCCTCTATCATCGTACCAGGCAGCACATTCCAGGTATTTGTGGATGCCTGGGTGCCCTCAAATCCCCCTTGAACCCATTCCCTCTGCCCTTCAATGCATGTCCTCTGGTATTAAACATTTCTGCCCTAGGAAACAGATACTCACTGTCCACTCAGTCTAAGCCTCTCATAATCTTATAAACCTCGATCAGATCTCCCCTCAGCCTCCATCGTTCCAGAGAAAACAACCCAAGTTTATCCAGCCTCTCCTAACAGTGCAAGCCCTGCAATCCAGACAGCATCCTGGTGAACCTCTTCTGCACCCTCTCCAAAGCCTCGACGTCCTTCCTTTTGTGGGGCGATCAGAACTGTACACAATACTCTAGATGTGGCCTCACCAGAGTTCGATAAATCTGCAACTTAACCTCTTGGCCTTTGAGAGTGCCTCGACTAATGAAAGGAAGCATTCCATCAGCCTTCTCAACCACCCTATCGACCCGTGCAGCCACTTTCAAGGAGCCATGAACCTGGATCTCAAGATCTCCCTGCTCAGGATCTTGCCCGTAACAGTGTACTGACCCATTGCGTTTGCCCTACCGAGGTGCAACACCTCACATTTATCTGGGTTAAACTCCATCTGCCATTTCTCAGCCCATATTTTTCATACTCAATGAATTTTCTTTTTCTTTTTGCTGCAGCAGTACAGTGCAATGCATAAAATGACTGTGCAAATGTCTTGGGGCACGCTATATGTGGCTAAGA
Organism: Hypanus sabinus; assembly: GCF_030144855.1. Taxonomy (NCBI): domain Eukaryota; kingdom Metazoa; phylum Chordata; class Chondrichthyes; order Myliobatiformes; family Dasyatidae; genus Hypanus; species Hypanus sabinus. The sequence continues at coordinate 44,499,079 of NC_082731.1, read as the reverse complement.
CTTTCACGTAGTACCGTATATATACCCAATGATAAATTGCGTAAACTTACAATGAATTAACATAACATAATGTATACATGACAAAAATTAACATATATTATAGATTAACACAAATATATCCAATAAATGACATAAACATACAGTAAATTAACATAATTATATATACATGACAAAATAGCGATAATAACATTAATGAAAGTTGAAGAAAATCCTGACCTCTCTCTCTCTCTATTTAAACAATATTCTTTTCTGCATAAGAGATCCTCAAAGGGACTCCAGATCTTTTAACAAGAATTAGCCAGTCTCTTTGAAAGGCCTTCAAGTTGGCATACTCCACTGTTAATAAGGATTTTCTTAGCGAGCTCCGCTCCCATGGCGGAAATTTCCAGAATCGACTGTCATCAGCAAGCGATGCCCTTATTTTAGTTTCAAGAGCAATGAAGTCCTCTATTTGTCTTTTGTCACTCGTTGAAACAATTTTCCAAAACAATGAGCCGATCTGACTCAGATTATTGAAAGTTTCAATCACGGTGCAGCCAAGGGAAAAGAGTTCTGTGGGCACTGGATGTAGAATGCGGGACAGGAGGACAGTTGTCAGGAGAACTAGTTGCCAGCTTAGTCAAGAGATAGCTAGTTCAAATCCCGCCTCAGCCAAAAGTTTGGAACAATAATTCTTCAGGAGGTTTCTGCTTTCAAGATTTCTTTCAGGATTTTTGTTAAGTCAACTTTAGTTTACATCAATTTCAAACTTAACTTAAATGTCAGTCTGACAACCAGCGATGTCCTGTGGCCACTGTTAGGGAAGTATAATCGAAGTATATTCACTGGGCACCATGCCTTCCTCTCCAAGGACGCCCAGGCATGTTCAGGGCCTCAGGAGAAGGGTGGGTGATGAGATGCCTGGACAGATTTGATCCTGAAGACAATCTGACTTGGAGGTGCCAAGAATAGCCCACCCCTAACTCCCTGCTGGGCAAGTAGGATGAGGTGAAGCCAAAACCCCTTCAAAACTCTCTTGTGTCTCGGATGCAGGACAACCACCTACACAACGTTTCTCTATGTTGGCCCTGAATTAATCTCCACGTAGCCACCACATCGATAATTCTGGTTGAAAGTCAAGAGGGAACCCTAACTTCCGTAGAGATTTGTGCTGAGTGAGCATTCCTGATGTTAGAAAGCAATGATGCAGAATATTCATCTAACCCATAGACCATAATACCCTGAGCTCCTGTCTTGCTTCGCAGCCTCATTTATGGCAGCTTGTCAAAGGCCTACTGAAAATCCAAGTACACAACATCATCCGATTCTCCTTTGCCTATCCTGCTTGTTACTTCTTCAAATAATTCTAACAGATCTGTTGGGTAAGATTTTCCATGTTGACGATGACCTATTTTATCATGTGCCTCCCAGTGCCCAAAACCACCTCCTTAACAATTGATCCGAACATCTTCCCAGCCTCTGAGGCCAGACTAACAGGCCCATAATTTCTTTTCATTTGCCTCCCTCCCTTCTTGAAGAGTGGAGTGACATTTGTAATTTTCCAGTCCCCCAGAACCATGCAAGAATCTATTAATTCTAGAAAGGTCATTGCCAATGGCTCCACAATTTCTTTAGCCTCCTCTTTCAAACACTCTGGTGTAGTCCATCTTGTCTAGGTGACTTACTTACCTTCAGACCTTTCAGTTTCCCAAGTACCATTGCCCTAGTAATGGTAACTTCACACACTTCTGTCCCCCTGACTCTTTTGAACTTTCACCGTACTGCTAGTGTCTTTCCACAGTGAAGACTGATTCAAAATACTGACTCAGTTCATCCACCATTTCCTTGTCCCCCATTGCCACCTCTCCAGCCTCTACTAACTTTTGACCCACTGAACCTCCAAGACATTCCCATCGCTGTACCAGTTTCATTATTTACTAACAATGTGTGACGAGAGGCCCAGGTGCTGGAGTATCGAGACTAGAATCGAGACACGATTTCGAGACCGAGATGAGGACGGGTCTTGACTAGATGCTAGACGAGAACCTGACGAGACTAGATGAGAATCCAAACGAGGCAGAAAGTTGAGCTGACGATTAAGCCCTGAACCAGAGTTTGGGTGCTCTTTAAGGATCCAAATCTTGGTGGCAAAACTTGGCCGCCAATTAGCAGAGTGGGCCAGAATCTTCAAGGGGACGGTCCCAGATTTCTATACTCCAGAGATTCGGAGCATCTAAACCCCAGAGGTTGGCATGTCAGGTATACTGCAACCCAATTCCACGGTTAGAGCAAGAATAGAGTGCTGAATGCCGAACAGTATACCGATATTTCTTGAGAAGGAGAAGGGGGCCATTCAATCCATTGAACCTGTGCTGGTTCACTTTACAATTCCCATCACATTCCCTCACTAACTTTAGCAATGAACCATAATCCCCATCAGCTCCCCCAAGAGCCACCCACTAGGGGTAACTTCAAGAGCTCAGTTAATCTACCTACCTGCAGAGGTAGTGAGTGTATTGGGAGCTGCCCTTCAACTCATCTCTGGAGGTGAGTACAAATGTCATTCGACCCACTGAAACGTTGAGGCAAACCATTCAGAAATCCGACCGTGGACGAGAAGAAGCCTGTCCCTAAAGTGTTGGGTGTGGGTCAACCGATGGCGGTAACGAGAAGGTGGCATTTCCCAGCTGGTGAGGGTCTTTAACGATGGTTGCTGCCATCCTGAGGTGCCACTTTTGGAAGAAGTTCTACATGGTGGGGAGAGTTGTGCCCGTGATGGAACTGGCTGAATCTACAACCTCTTGCAACCCTGTACACGGGCGGTGATGCTGTCAGAGTGATTTTGGGTTTGGGGCTTACGTGTTTAGCTATTGACTTGGGCTACCAGTCCTCACACCTGGATGTGCCTTGTGCATTTAATTTGGAGTGCAGCTCTGAACAATGGGTTCCCGAAGCTGTGGACCCCAGTCCAGACAATGCTGATTTGGATGTCTGCAGTGTGGATGTGAATCAGGAGGTGTGAAGCTTCTATGTAGTTTCAAAGAAAGCATTGTCCATACATTGTAAATATGGATGCACGCACGAATTTCCAGCATCTGCGGATTACCTCGTGTTTGCTTTTAAATTCACTACTGCGAAGCCTCTCCCAGTGATGCCTACACTGAAGAAGTTTAAATCTTCTCTTCGACAGGAGTTCAGTGAAACCCTCTCTCGCTGCTCCCCATCTATAATATCTTCAGCCCTTCAACTTTTCAATCCCTTTTGCCAATCACCTTTCCGGCTCTCAGCTTCACTCCACCCCCCTCCGGTCTTCTCCTATCATTTTGCATTTTCCCCTCCCCCTCCTACTTTCAAATCTTTTACTATCTTTCCTTTCAGTTAGTCCTGACGAAGGGTCTCGGCCCGAAATGTCGACAGCGCTTCTCCCTATAGATGCTGCCTGGCCTGCTGTGTTCCACCAGCATTTTGTGTGTGTTGATTATAAATATGGAGTTGTTTGATGTTTGGCTTATAAAATATCGAGCCCCACGTTGGGCGTCTCCATATGATGCCTGCTGTACCTCGTTTTGTTGAAGAAAGAAGCTGTTTTGTATCTACCAGTACTTTTCGCTGGTGACTACATTCACACAACAATAATGCATCCAGTCCGAATGTTCTCCACACTACGTCTACACAAATTTACAAGAGTTCTTGATGATATAACCTCAAACTCTTAGTGAAATAGAACTTCTGAAGTGTGCGTTCTTCATGTTGACATCAATGGGTTGGGCCCAAGCGAGATCTTATGATATGTTGAGATTGTTTGTCAGAAACAGTGCAATTTTGGAGATGTTGCGGAAATATTGAGGCCATGATCACCCAGCGTCAGCTGCAGTGGCTGGGGCATGTGATAAGGATGCCCCCATGTCGGCTACCCCGCAGAGTGTTATACGGCCAGCTACATCATAGTCGACGCTCAGCTAGAGGGCTGAAGAAGCGCTATAATGATCAGATGAAGTGCAAGATCAGACCTGAGGACCTGGAGGATGTTGGTGCTGACTGCGACAGCTGAGTAGGGATGGGGTTCGTATTCTGGAGATGGAAAGAACAACCAGAAGACAGCAGAAGGGAGCCAGGAGAAATGCAGCCATGGTTGCCATCACGACCACCACTACCACATATACATGTCCCACCTGCAATGGAGCTTGTGGGTCCAGGATAGGACTGTACAGTCATCAAAGATCTCACCGTTAAAGGAGTGGACGTCGTCATCGGATTCCAATGAACAACCGAAGAGGAAGAAGAATGTTGGAGATAGGCATTGTCTGGTAACTTTAGTGTTCCTTGCCATGGCTGACATTGTCTTCGTCTTGCTTCGTACAGGAGTGCACAGCATTGTTCACAAAATAGTTGCAGATGGAACTGGAAATTGTTCAGCCATCAGCAAATACCCCCAATTCTGACCTTATGGCAGAAGAAGGCCTTTGGTGGAGCAGCTGAAGACGGTAGGGTCACAGCTCCTTCGGACACAGTGCCAACCATCGGGGTAACTAGCCCCCCCCCCCCGTGGGCTCTGCCTACACTCCCACCGCCTCCGCAAAGCAGCCAGCACAATCAAAGACCCCGCCCACCCCAAACGTTCTCTCTTCTCCCCAATTCCGTCAGGCAGAGGATACAAAAGTCTGAAAGCACACCCACTAGGATCAAGTACAGCTTCTATCCCACTGTAGTTAGCTCCTTGAACGGACCTCTTGTGCGATCGGATGAACCCTTCGCCTCACAGCCTGCCATGTTATGATCTTTCACTTTAACTGCTCTGCCCTCCCTTGGCAGTCTTGACACTTTATTCTGCGTGTTTACCGCGTTCTACCTCAATGCACAGTATAAAGATCTGATCTGCATAGAGAGTGTGCAAGACAAACTTTTCACTGTATCTCGGTGCATGGGACAATGATGAACCAATTCCAGTGCCAGTACAGAGCCATGAGGATCTCCTGCAGTAACGTCCCGGGGCTGGTATCATTCATCCTCCACCCTGTGAGCTAGAATCCAGGCAATGGACCAAAGGTCTCACTGAGACCTCTGCATCTTGATGCCCACTGAACAGTTCCACCAAGGTAGCTCCACACCACACTCAGTGTTCTGCTGCCTCAGCAACAAAGGCAGGGATTCTCACATCAGTTCGTCGGTCCATGATGGAGACTTGAGCCGGCGATGACGTAGAGCATACAGTTCTGTGCAAAAGTCTTGGGCACATATATCTACCTAGCGTGCTTAAGACTTTTCTACAATACCAGATCTTCTCCAGGTCCAACATAGCTTTCCTTAGATATAGAGCCTAAAATTGTTTACAATATTCTAAATGTGCTCTGAACAAAATTCTATGCAGTATTGTGCAAAATTTTTAGGCGCTCTCTCTCTCTCTCTCTCTCTCTCTCTCCCTCTCTCTCTCTCTATATATATATATATATACCTAAGACCCTTCTACATTACTGTAGTAATTTTATCTATTGCACTGTACTGCTGCCACAAAAAAAAAACATAAATTTCATGACATATGTGAGTGATGATAAACCTGATTCTGATACGGTCACTGAATTACAGGAAGGATATTAATAAGGTTGAAAGAGTGCAGAGAAGGTTTACAAGGATGTTGCCGGGACTTGAGAAACTGAGTTACAGAGAAAGGTTGAATAGGTTAGGATTTTATTCCCTGGAGCGTAGAAGAATGAGGGGAGACTTGATAGAGGTATATAAAATTATGATGGGTATAGATAGAGTGAAAGCAAGCAGGCTTTTTCCACTGAGGCTAGGGGAGAAAAAAACCAGAGGACATGGATTAAGGGTGAAGGGGGAAAAGTTTAAAGGGAACATTAGGGGGCCTTCTTCTGGGAGTGCTGAATGAGCTGCCAGATGAAGTGGTAAATGCAGGCTCACTTTTAACATTTAAGAAAAACTTGGACAGGTACATGGATGAGAGGTGTATGGAGGGATGTGGTCCAGGTTCATGTCAGTGGGACTAGGCAGAAAAATGGTTCGGCACAGCCAAGAAGGGCCAAAAGGCCTATTTCTGTGCTGTAATGTTCTCTGGTTCTATGGTTCTACGGGTCTCTATTGTGGACTGAGAGTGGGAAAAGGGACAGGAAGAGGGGAATCAAGGTTGGGAAAAGGGGAAGGGAGAGGGAGGGAGCAGGAAACACCAGAGAGACATTCTGTAATGATCAATAAATCAATCGTTTGGAATCAAATGACCTTGTCTGGTGTCCCAGGACTGGGTGTGTCTACACCCCCACCATTCTCCCTCCAACCTCTGGAACTTCTCTGCCAGCTGTCCCACACCCCTCCATTCCCAACATCCTTTGCTCCCGCCGGATTTTCAAGCTCACTGCCCACTCCACGTTGACAAACACAGTACTCTGCAAAAGTCTTCGGCACCCGAGATATCTACATGTGTCTGAGGGCTTTGCTTAGTACTATAACACAGATATCATAGATAGACAGTATGGCACAAGAACAAGCCCTAAATACAATGCCAGATTAAAACAATGTCTTCTGTCTGTACAAGGCCCACATGCCTCCATTCCCTGAATATTTTGCATGTAAAAATTCCACGAATATACTCTCAGTGGCCACTTTATTAGGTACACCTGTACACCTGCTCATTGATGCAAATATCTAATCAGCCAATCATGTGGCAGCAACTCAGTGCATAAAAGCATACGGATACGGTCAAGAGGTTCAGTTGCTGGTCACTCCAAATATCAGAATGGGATCTAAGTGGCTTTGACTGTGGAATGATTGTTGGTGCCAGACGGGGTGGTTTGAGTATCTCAGAAACTACTGATCTCCTGGGATTTTCACACACCACAGTCTCTAGAGTTTACAGAGAACGGTGCGAAAAACAAACAAAATAACCCAGCGAGCAGCAGTTCTGTGGGTGAAAACGCCTTGTTAATGAGAAAGAGCAGAGGAGAACAGCCAGACTGGTTCAAGATGACAGGAAGGCGACAGTAACTCAAATAGCCATGGGTTACAACAGTGGTGTGCGAAAGAGCATCTCTGAGCGTACCACACGTTGAACCTTCAAGTGGACCAGCTCCAGCAGCAGAAGACAATCCTGAACGTAATAGAGTGAACACAGAGAGTATGCCCTCATGTCCTTGATTCCACGTCCCTGGGAAACAGACTGATAGTTTTTACCCTGTCTCTGCCCCTCACAAGATGTTGATTGGGTTATAAGAATGTAGTTGTGATGATGTGATTGTAGGGACCATGGTGGTAAGAATTACTAACTGGGAGTTTTGGATGGGAGTCAATGTGTCTTGATTCCTCTTCATTGCGTATCTAGAAGAATGGGGGAGAACCTCAGTGAAACCTATCAAATATTGAATGACTTAGACGGAGTGGGTGATGTGGATGCCATGATGGAATGGCAGTGCAGACATGATGGGTTAAATGGCCTAATTTTGCTCCTACATTCTTATGGTCTTATCTCCTTGGGAACAAAGTGGAATCAGCTTGTTCCACTGACAGCTTGACTGGACTGATATTTGCAGCTCTCCAGAGATCGTTGTCCTCAGTCAGTCTGACACAACCAGTTTCACCTTGTGTTTCTCCAGTGCCGTTGTTCAAAGGAAGCTCTCTATGCTGCCCTGCTATATAAAGTTTCACTTACTTTGCAAAGACTGTAACATGATACATTTCAATTATCTGCTATTTAATCAAGTGCGTAGTGAGAGATAGAGAGAGTTTATACTGGGGGCTCGGCTGGCCTGCAGTGTGAGAGCCCAGGCTGACTCCTGGAGCGGGCACACTCTACATTCCCACGGTTTGCAGTTTGCAACCAGCCGTCATTTGTTCAACCTGTTTGGAAACAGACCAGCACACGGCAATTCGTCAGGCGTGGGCAACAGCGGGGGATGTTCAGGTAAGTGATAATCCCACACTACCCATGGATCTCTGGCTCTCTGTAACATACGCACACTTGCACACACACCATAATCCCCACACTACCCATGGATCTCTGGCTCTCTGTAACATACGCACACTTGCACACACACCATAATCCCCACACTACCCATGGATCTCTGGCCCTCTCCTCTCTCTGTAACACACAAATCCCACACTATTCATGGAATTCTGTCTCTCTGTAACAAAATAATACTCACATACACATTTACACACACACTGATAGATGCACACCATTCACACTTGCACACTCACATTCACACACACTCACAGAGACATACATTCACGCACATTTACACTCTCACACACATTTGCATACATTCACACACACTTACGCTCACACACATACACACATTCACACTCCCACGCACACACATGGATTCACAACACACTCATGGACATTCACATTGGCACACTCGCACCAACACCACACCACTCACACACAAACACAAGATGAAGGGTCTCGGCCCAAAACACAACTGTTCACTCTTTTCCATAGATGCTGCCTGACCTGCTGAGTTCCTCCAGCCTAGACACGTTCCAACCACACTGAGACACATATCACTCACTCACTCACACACACACACCTCTTTTCCTCTGCTCTGCCCCATCTTCTCTTCGGTCCCAATCCCTACCATTCAGTGATATCTGCCTCAGTGAGCCTCGACTTCTGCTCTGTCCATCAGCCCCCCAATCCTGCTCTTTGTGGAGGGCTGCCGAGAAGCACAAGGTGGAGAAGGAATTCGGCAGACTCTCTCAGGCAAACCAGCCGGTGAGAGACCAGCCCGGGAGACGCTAGAGCGGGTAGCTCATGGCCAGGGTTGAAGGTTCCAGCAACACACCAGCTGGGATAAAGTTACAGAGTTGGAGGGAGCCCGGGACGAGGTTGAGAACTCATCTCGGTCGGCAGCTCAGAGAATTTCCTGGGCGGTGACAGAACGTCGAAGTTTGCGGCTCTGGCTGTGTCCACACAGAGTGGCCTCGTGGATTTCCGTCAGGTGAGCCCTGCGGCCAACTCTGCTGAGGGATCAGAGCTGATGGAGCGGAGCGTGGCGTGAAGTCACAGAGAGTGATGATGAGCAAAGGAAGGCTCTCCTGGGACAGCGAGCCGGGAGCGAGAGAGGAAAGGGCCCAAGGACAATAGTGAACTTCCTGAACACAGCACAGTAACAGGCCGTTCCGGGAACATCGAAACTCCACCACACCCGTGTGACCAACTGACCTGCTAACTCCTATGGCTTTGGAATGTCAGAGGGAACTGAAACACACACAGTCCTGGGGAGGAGGCGTAAACTTCCGACAGCACAGGAACTGAGGCTGCATCGCTGGTGCTGTAGTAGTGTTACACTGACGTGTTAGTGGCTGTGGTGTGCCAGGTCACACTCAGCAATTAGCGTTCTGTTAACCATTAGCGGTGTGCTACCCACCCACCCACCCACTGGTTACTGGAATACAGGTCCCATGGGAACTGTCTCTTCCTGGGAAACCACAAGACATGGGAGCATGGTTAGCCCATTCAGCCCATCAAATCTGCTCTATCACTTCACCTTTGCTGATCCATTTACCTCACAACCCCACTCTCCTGCCTTCCGCCCATTTCCTGGGCTCTTCTCTTGTTTCGCAGCCTCGTGTGTGGCACCTTGTCGAAGTTACGGCTCCCATGGGAACTCTCTCTTTCTGGGATGCAGGTCCCGTGGGAACTGTCTCTCCCTGTGATGCAGGTCCCACAGTATCTGCCCCTTCCTGTGGGTCAGGTCCCAAAGAGATATGCTTCTTCCTGGGATATAGGTTCCACGGGGATGATCTATTCCTAGGAGGCAGGTTCTCTTCCTGGGATGTTAGTCCATTGGGTACCAAGTCCTCCTGGGAAACGGGTTCGGAAGGGGAGATTCAGTGTCACGTTATAGGACCACATCCTTGACATGGTTTGGAGGTTTGCGTACCTCAATGACCCGGAGAGCCATGTTGTCTGGAGTCAGGGCTTTATGCTTTGGCTCTTGGTAGTGTCACCCATGCCAAACAGGTCGAAGGGTAGAGGCCAGACTAAGAGGGGTCCACCGGTCCCCCAGGGTCGGGGGTTCAGTTCAGGGCCGACAACCCTGACTAGTCAAAACAAAACTGTTACAGAAACAGCAATGAGGAATCGTTCTACATCCGAGTGTGACGGTATTCCTGAGTCTCCACCCGGGACTTGCGTGACTGACGGGAGTGAAAACCGAGAGGAAGCTACTGACACGATGCAGGAAGCCCTGACCACCACCAAGTCCAAGACCAAAACTGGTTTTGATGGCCAAGGACAGACAGATATGGAGGACCGTCACAGCTGCCCTGAACGCCTGCGGTGTAACGGGCAGTGGGAAAAAAGCTGCATGCGCTGAGAAGAAATCAGTGCTGCAGTGGTCGGTAATGCAGTCTGGATCCTTGGAAGAGCCTCTGTAATAATGTGCATTGCAGCGCTTCGTCCAGCCCAACGCTCAGGGTGATATCGGCCTGGACCCGGGGTTAAAATACTGCTTCAAGCCCCAGGCTGCTGGGTCACAGCTAACAATAGCTGAGCGAAGCACTGCTCTCTCTTTCTCGTCTTGTCTCTAGTTAAAGTGCACAGCGGTAAATGCCCCCTTTAAGGCCAGCCGCGCTGTGTTGACTAATGGACCGAATCGTGCACAAGCTGTTAAACTGGAGCCTTAATAATCGAGCGTTGGCTGCAACCACCTGGGCCAGGAGGAAGGCGCAGGATGTGGTGAGGCAGCTTCTGGTCGGCTAATAGGCTGCTCAGAGAGAAACGGCTGAAGGAAGAAAGACAATTTGTGTCAACCCACTTCACTCAGGACAAGTCACAGTGCAGGCTACACAGCCCTGGCTTCCGTGGGAGTTAGCTAGTTATGACATCGGAATGTGACACCGCACGGGGCTCCTGTAAGTATCAAAGTGTGCTCCATCTCGAACGGTCCAATCAAATACGTGAGCGTGGTTTCATTTAATCAGTTCCCCTTCCATTTTATTGAAGGCAATTGAAATCTAATCACTATAGAGGATGTTTCTGCTTGTCTGGGTAAATCACCAGGTTATTCAAAGAAGCTGCAGCATTCTTGGACTCATCCCCCACAGAAACAGGCCCTTCGGCCCAAATGCTGCATGCTCTTCCAAGATGCCTGACTAAGCCTGGCCCATTTGCCTCTATTCATCCCTTACCTCTTGAACTTTTTTCAAGCCATGGACCAATACCATTAAGAAAGGGGTTCATGGACCCCCAGTTGGGAACCTGCTCTAATCCCTTCCTACCCAAGTACCTGTCTGAATGATGTTAATGTACCTGCCTGGACCACTTCCTCTGGCAGCTCGTTCAACATGAGGATCATGCTCTGGGTGAAAACGTTGCCCCATTCCTGCCTTCTAAATATTACTTTCCAGACCCCCTACCACTTCGTCATTGCTGCCAAATCCTTCCCACGGGAAGAATCTGGGAGGCCCGTCTTCATTGCAGCTTTCGGAGAGGAAAGGTTATCAGGACCTCCTCAATGAGACTTGAAGCTTAGGGAGTGCGACTAGCTCGGTGAACCTTCTGTCTGCAAATAAATCATTAGCCACCATGACGTGACATTTGTAAATGGGCTGAAGGGCCCCAAGGATGATTTTTATTTTGTGACACACACAATGCTGGAGGAACTCAGCAGGTCGGACAGCGTCTAAGGAGGGGAGTAAACAATCATCGGGGACAGGGAAGGAAAGAGGAACAAGGTAGGGGGGAGGGAAAGGAGTTAAAACTGGCTGGTGATATGCAAAACCAGGTGAGAGCCCTTTCCTTTCCAGTCCTGATGAAGGATCTCGGTCTGAAACATTAATCATCTATCGTTCTGACCTGCTAAGTTCCTCCAGCATTTATCTGTCTATCTGTCTAACTAACTGTGTATGTATCTATCTGTCTGTGTGTTGGCGCATGGCCAAGTGGTTAAGGCATTTGTCTAGTGATCTGAAGGTCGCTAGTTCGAGCCTTGGCTGAGGCTACGTGTGTGTACCTAACCACACATTGCTCTGCAATGACTCTGGTGCCAAGGTGTATGGGTCCTAATGCCCTTCCCTCGGACGACATCGGTGGCGTGGAGAGGGGAGACTTGGGCAACTGCCGGTCTCCCATAAAAAAAAGCTTGCCCAGGCTTATGCCCTGGAAACTTTCAGAGACTAACAGAGGCCTAACCTATCTGTCTGTCTGTCTACCTATATGCCTGCCTACTGACCTATCTGTATAAGACCATGATTAGGATACGGGGAGAACATACAAACTCCTTACAGGCCGTGATGGGAATTGAACCGGGGTCACTGGTGCTAACCACTACACTACCATGCCGTCCCACAGCATGTGTATCCAGATTAGGTATATGACTCCAGATTTCCAGCATCTGCAGATTCTCTTGTGTTTAACCCATATAACCATATAACAATTACAGCATGGAAACAGGCCATCTCGGCCCTTCTAATCCATACTGACCTGCACTCAGCCCATAACTCTCCATTCCTTTCCATATACCTATCCAATTTTACTTTAAATGACAATACCGAACCTGCCTCTACCACTTCTACTGGAAGCTCATTCCACACAGCTACCACTCTCTGAGTAAAGAAATTCCCCCTCACATTACCCTTAAACTTTTGCCTCCTAACTGTCAACTCATGTCCTCTTGTTTGAATCTCCCCTACTCTCAATGGAAAAAGCCTATCCACGTCAACTCTATCTATCCCCCTCATAATTTTAAATACCTCTATCAAGTCCCCCCCTCACCTTCTACGCTCCAAAGAATAAAGACCTAACTTGTTTTTTTTTTCCTTTCAAGAAGGAGCTAGATAGATATCTGATGGATAGGGGAATCAAGGGATATGGGGACAAGGCAGGGACTGGGTATTGATAGTAGATGATCAGCCATGATCTCAGAATGGCGGTGCAGACTTGAGGGGCCGAATGGTCTACTTCTGCACCTATTGTCTATTGTCTATTGTCTATTGTTCAACCTGTCTCTGTAACTTAGATGCTGAAACCCAAGTAGCATTCTAGTAAATCTTCTCTGTACTCTCTCTATTTTGTTGACATCTTTCCTATAATTTGGTGACCAGAACTGTACACAATACTCCAAATTCGGCCTTACCAATGCCTTGTACAATTTTAACATTACATCCCAACTCCTATACTCAATGGAGTTTAGTATTGTATATTTTATAAGCTCCCACGCCCTATTAAATGCTCCCAATGGCGCGCATCTCAAATAGCTTCTGACAACTGAGTCCAGCTCCTGGCCTTCACGAGTGGCTTGGCTGCTAAGCCCAGCGGAACCGTTGCTACTGACGGGAGAAGGAGCAAAGCCAGGTTACTGCCTGCATTTGCAGAATCTCTAGTGTTGATTTGTATTTTGTAATCTGAAGGCAGGGGAATTAAATGTAAATAGAATTCAGACTGTTCCGTGATCTCAAACATGAGAAAGTCTGCAGATGCCAGAAATCCAAAGCAACTCACACAAAATGCTGGAGGAACTCTGCAGGTCAGGCAGCGTCCATGGAAATGAATAAACAGTCAATGTTTTGGACCGAGACCCACCCTAAGCGGGGAGATGCCTGAACAAAAAGGTGGGGGGAGGGGAAGGAGGCTAGGTAGAAGGTGATAGGTGAAGCCAGTGGGTGGAAAAGGGAGGAGAGGAGAGTGGACCATAGGAGAAAGGGAAGGAGGAAGGAACCCAGGGGGAGGTGATAGGCAGGTGAGGTGAAAGGTCTGAATGGGAAATAGAGATGGGGGTGGGGAAATTTGTTCACAAGAAGGAGGAATCATATTCATACCATCAGGTTTGGCGGCTGCCCAGACAGAATTTCAGGTGTTACTCCATCATGATTTGTTATCAGGAATATATCCATGGCATTCCATGGTCTGTAGGGAAAGATAAAACAACCATGGGAAAATGATGGTCCTGAGGAATGGTCTTGGCCTGAAATGTTGACTCTGTAGATGTCCCCTCCAGAGACACTGCCTGGCCCGGTGAGTTCCTCCAGCATTTTGTGCCCTGCATGTGAAAAGATAGATGATTAGCTACTGGAAAACTGAAGGGAATTGAACGCAGCCCAGTTCATCCCAGGCAAACCATTGAGCACAGCCACAAGAAAGCAACATCCATCATCAAGGACCCCCACCATCCAGGCCAAGCCCTCCTCTGGAGCATACCACCCTGCAACAGGTACAGAAGCCTCGGGTCCCACACCATCAGGTTCAGGAACAGTTATTACCCCTCAAGCATCAGACTCCTGAACCAGTGTGGTTAACTTCACTCACCCCAACTCTGAACTGATTCAATACATCGGGCTCCTGAACCAGTGTGGATAACTTCACTCACCCCAACACTGAACTGATTCCACACATCAGGCTCCTGAACCAGTGTGGATAACTTCACTCACACCAACAGTGAACTGATTCAACACATCAGGCTCCTGAACCAGTGTGGATAACTTCACTCACCCCAACACTGAACTGATTCCAAACATCAGGCTCCTGAACCAGTGTGGATAACTTCACTCACCCCAACTCTGAACTGATTCCACACATCAGGCTCCTGAACCAGTGTGGATAACTTCACTCACCCCAACACTGAACTGATTCCACACCCTAAAGACCTATTTCTATGCCATGCAAACCTTTGACTGAGTCACTCGATGAATGTTGCCAGAATGATGGGTAGAATTGCCAGGTTAAAGGGCTATCCAGGTTTTTGATGCAGAGGGTCCAATGATGGAATAAATGGGTGCCTTCCTCGTGTATACAAGAATGGTTCAAGGCTTGTCCCTCAAGGACAGAATCAGAATGTTTTTGCAGGGAAAATCCTACAAAGCGTAGTGGATTCAGCCCAGGTAATCACGGGCAAGGCCTTCTCCACCACTGGGCAAATCTACATGAAACACTGTCATCCTCAAAGATCCTCACCACCCAGGACATGGTTCCTTCTCACTGCTGCTATCAGGTAGAAGGTACAGGAGTCTCTGGTCTCGCACCACCAGGTTCAGGAACAGTTACCACCCCTCAACCATCAGGCTCTTGATCCAAAGGGGAAACTACACTCACTTGCCCCATCATTGAGATGTTCCCACAGCCAATTATCTCACCTTAAGGACTCTTTATCTCATGTTCTCCTTTATTTATTTACATTTGCATTTGCACAGTTTGTTGTCTCCTGCACTCTGGTTGATCTTTCACTGATCCCGTTACAGTTACTATTCTATAGATTTGCTGAGTATGCCCGCCAGAAAGTGAATCTCCGGGTTGTATCTGGTGACATAATGTGCTTTGATAATATGACTTTGAACTTTGAGAATCAGAATCAGGTTTAATATCACCAGCATATGTCACAAAATTTGTTCTCTTTGTAGCAGCAGTAAGTATACGTAATAATAATATACACATATAAAAGAGTTAAATTAAATAAGTGGTGCAAAAAGAGAGGAAAAAATGAGTGAGGTAGTGTCCATGGGTTTAATGTCCATTCAGAAATCGGATGGCAGAGGGGAAGAAGCTGTTCCTGAATCGTTGAGTTTGTGTCTTCAGGCTCCTGTACCTCCTCCCTGATGGCAGAGGGGAAGAAGCTGTTCCTGAATCGTTGAGTTTGTGTCTTCAGGCTCCTGTACCTCCTCCCTGATGCTAGCAATGACAAGAGGGCATGTCCTGGGTGGTGGAGGTCCTTAATGATGGATGTTACTTTTTGAGGCATCATTCCTTGAAGATGTCCAAGATGTTAGTGCCTATGATGGAGTTTACAGCTCTCTGCAGCTTTTGCTTAGTTAAAGAAGCATCTAACCTGCTTTAAGAGTGGATTTCTTCAGAAGGCTGCCACTCATGAGTTGGTTCAAGGAATTGTTATCAGTTGGTAGGTTGAAGGGGTAGGTGAATTTTCACTGCAAGTCTTCATGACAATTTTGATGGCAGCATTGCAGTTTGAGAGGGAGAAGCTAAAGTCAGATGTATCCGTGTTATGGTGCGGTAAAGGGAACTACAGAGGCATGAGAGAGGAGCTGGCCGAAGTTGATTTGAAGGGGACTCTGGCAGGGATGATGGCAGAGCAGCAATTGAAGTCTGTAGGAGTAATTTGGAAGGCTTAGGGTCGGTTCATCCCAAAGAAGTTTTCTAAAGGCAGGATTACGCAATTGTGGCTGACCAATGGAAGTCAAGGACAGCGTAAAAGGGTGCATACAATAAAGCCAAAAAGTAGTGGGAGGTTAGGGAATTGGGTCGCTTTTACAAACCAAAAGTAGGCAACATAAAGAGAGAAAAGGTAAAATATGACGGGAACCAGGCAATAATATTGAAGAGGATATAAGAAGTTTTTTCAGATGTAAAAAGAATAAAAAAGAGGTAAAAGTGGAGATCAGGCCAGTGGAAAGTAAGGCTGGAGAGGTAGCAATGGGTGATGGTAAAATGGCAGATGAACTCGGTAGGTATTTTGTGTTAGACACTAGCAGACTTCCAGAAAGGTGAGACAATCTGGGGCAGAAGTGAGTGTAGTTGCTATTACCAGGGAGAAAGGAAGCTGAAAGATTTGAGGGTAGACAAGTCGTCCGGACCTGATTCTGAAGGAAGTGGCTGAAGAGATGGTGGCGACATTAGCAATGATCTTTCAAGAATCAATGGATTCTGGAACAGTTCTGCAGGACGATAAAATCGCGAAGGAAAGGAGGGAGGTAAAATGCGGGAAATGAAGTGGTTGGGGAGATGTTGGAGTCCATTATTAAGGATGAGGCTTCAGAGTACTTGGAGGCTCGTGATAAAACGGGCCAGGGTCAGCGTGATTTCCTCAAGAGGAAATCCTGCTGGACAACTCCGTTGGAACTCTGTGAGAGAATAACAAGACAGGATAGTCGAAGGATGGTGTGGATCTGCCAAGGTGCCGCACATGAGGCTGCTTAACAAGATAAGAGTCCATGGTATTACAGGAAAGATACTGGCGTGGATAGAAGATTGGCTGACTGGCAGTGGGCAAAGAGTGGGAATGAAGGGGGCCTTTACTGGTCGGTGGTAATGGATTCTGAGTTGGGACTGCCTCTTTTCACATTATACGTCAGTGATTTGGGTGATGGAAGTGGTGGCTTTGTGGCCAAGTTTGTGGATGATACAAATGTGGGTGGAGGGCAAATAGTGTTGAGGAAGCAGGGAGTCTGCAAAAGGACTTGGGCAGATTAGAGAATGAGCAAAGAAGTAACTGATGGAACACGGGTGAAGGGGACTTTGGTTGAAGGGATAAAGACACAGACTGTTTTCTGAACAGGGATCAAATTCGGAAACCAGAGTTACAAAGGTCCTTGTGCTGGATTCCCTAAAGGCGAACTTCCAGGTTGAGCCAGTAGTGAGAAAGCAAATGCAATGTTAGGATTCATTTTGACAGGAGTAGAATATAAAAGCAAGGGCATAACTTTGAGGTTTTATAAGGCATTGGTGACACGGCCGTTGGTGCACTGTGAGCAGCTGTGGGCCCCCTAGCTCAGGAAGGGTGTGGAGAGGGTCCATAAGAATGATCCTGGGAATGAAAGGGTTAACGTGTGAGGAGCGTTGGATGGCTCTGGGGCCGTACTCACTGGGGTTCAGAAGAATGAGGGGGGAAGATCATTGAAACTTTTAGAATTTTGAAAGGCCTAGATAGAATGTATGTGGAGAGGACGTTTCCTATAGTGGGGGAGTCTAGGACTGGAGGACACAGATAGAGTGGACGTGGAGAGGATGTTTCCTATAGTGGGGGAGTCTAAGACCAGAGGACACAGAGAGAGTGGATGTGGAGAGGATGTTTCCTATAGTGGGGGAGTCTAGGACCAGAGGACAGAGAGAGTGGACGTGGAGAGGATGTTTCCTATAGAGGGGGAGTCTAAGACCAGAGGACACAGATAGAGTGGTCGTGGAGAGGATGTTTCCTATAGTGGGGGAGTCTAGGACCAGAGGACACAGAGAGAGTGGACGTGGAGAGGATGTTTCCTATAGAGGGGGAGTCTAGGACCAGAGGACACAGATAGAGTGGACGTGGAGAGGATGTTTCCTGTAGTGGGAGAGTCTAGGACCAGAGGACACAGATAGAGTGGATGTGGAGAGGATGTTTCCTATAGTGGGGGAGTCTAGGACTGGAGGACACAGATAGAGTGGACGTGGAGAGGATGTTTCCTATAGTGGGGGAGTCTAAGACCAGAGGACACAGAGAGAGTGGATGTGGAGAGGATGTTTCCTATAGTGGGGGAGTCTAAGACCAGAGGACACAGATAGAGTGGATGTGGAGAGGATGTTTCCTATAGTGGGGGAGTCTAGGACCAGAGGACAGAGAGAGTGGACGTGGAGAGGATGTTTCCTATAGAGGGGGAGTCTAAGACCAGAGGACACAGATAGAGTGGTCGTGGAGAGGATGTTTCCTATAGTGGGGGAGTCTAGGACCAGAGGACACAGATAGAGTGGATGTGGAGAGGATGTTTCCTGTAGTGGGGGTATCTAGGACCAGTGGGCAGAACCTCTGTATAAAGGGGCATTCATTTCCAATAGAGATGAGAGGACTGTTCGGACAGAGGATGATGAATCTGTGGGACCCATTACCACAAATGGCTGCGGAGGCCAATGGGTACGTTTAAAGCGGAGCTTGACGGGTTCTTCATTAATCGGGGCATCAAAGGAGACGAAGAGCAGACAGGAGATTGGGGTTGAGGGGGATAATAAATCAGCCATGATGAGGGGGTGGAGGCGATCTATGGGCTGAATGGCCTTATTTTGCTGCTGTATCTATCAGTCTCTCTGGGAGGGGAAGATGGGAAGGATTGTGATGGGTTCCTGTGGGATTCAGGTCTTACAGCCATAAGACCGGCTTTGATCTTACGAGTTGTTGAAAGACACAGAACAGAGGATGAACCCAATGCATCCTCTGTTCTGTGTGTTTCAACAACTCGTAAGATCAAAGCCGGTGCAAATACTTGGACAGGTTAGAAAAGGTCCAGAGCAGGGGTTCCCAGCCTTTTTCATGCCATGAACACTTACCATTAACCGAGGGGTCTGTAGATCCCTGGTTGGGAACCCTTGCTCTGCAAAGGAGCTAGCATGGAGTCGATGGACACAATGGCCCCAATCTGTACCAGAGCATCCTACATCTCTTTAATGCATTGTTGCTGACAACCGTTTTGTGCTTCCTGCAGCAACCGCTTCCCACTTTGAAATGTTGTGATCGTCCATCATCTGCTAAATTGCACCTGGGTTGTCTGCAGCGTTCTGTCAGGCATCAGCGATGGCTGGCAATGGCAATTGCCAGCGCAGCTGAAAGAAAGGTTTCAGTGCCACCTGCAGCAATCCTCAAGACTACTCTTACGTGTAATTCTTAGACAGTGTCCATTTTTCTGAACCTTTCATTGGAATTTCTCAGCTGTCTAAACCTTGCAGGCACTATAATTCCGGCCTTTAACCGAGGGGTGCGAGGAACCAGGTTGGGAGCCTTCGTTCTACAGCAACTTATTTGCAGTCCGACCTCTCTCGTTGCAGGAACCACTGTCACAAACACGGCGTGCCACTGCAGGCCGGTGACGCAACCTGTCAGAATGGGCAGACAGTGGCGTAGTGGTTAGCACAACACCTTACAGTGCCAGTGACCCGGGTTCAATTGCCGCTGCTGTCTGCGAGGGGTTTGCACGTTCTCCCTGTGTCGGCAGATTTTTGGATACCGAGGGAATCGAGAGAAACAGGGGACCCAAGAGATTCTGCAGATACCGGAAATCTGAAGCGCACGCAAAATCACACAAATCCCACACTATTCATGGAATTCTGACTCTCTGTAACACACTCATATTCACACA
>NC_082731.1:44406827-44474327 GCF_030144855.1 Hypanus sabinus | reverse complement strand
GAATGCGCCCGGGCCCTTTTGACTTCGATGTTTTATATTCTACATTTCTCACTCAGCTCTTTTTCTTGTTTTCGGGGTTTGGGTTTTATTTTTGCGTGTTTGGGGTTTGGTGCTTTTCTTTGAACGGGTTCCATGGGGTTTGTTTTGTGTCTGCCTGGTGGGAAGACAAATCTCAGGGCTGTATACAGCCTGCATAATTTGATAATTAATGTTCTTTGAATCGCCTCAAGTCCTCTAGTGGGAGATTCAGCGCTGATTTTACCTCTTCTGACTTTCTGACAGTCGAGTACTGCCAACTAAGCCCTGACTGACACATGGAACAAGCCTAAACCATAATAAAGATAAGGATCTTAGTGCCTGCTTCCTACATTTATACCTGTTTGAGCCTGTTAAACGCTGCTATCAGTTTGCTTATGACTGATATTTTCCCACAACCTGTTACAGCTCTTGGCTAAATCTGTGTCAATCGTCAAGAAATAATTCACCAGCCAAGTGTAGGAAGGTGAGAATTATGAACAGGACAAGTGTGAGGGAGAAAATTCTGCCCATTTTGTCCAGTCCGTCCCAGTTCGTTACCGCCTGCGAAGCCGCGGGTGTTTAGGGCAGCAGTGAAGGTCCTCAATCTCTGCCCCGGGTGTGGTTCAGGGTCCTCACTTCTGCCTCTACGGTACAGCGACAGGTTCTCTTCGGACTCCTGTGTCTCGAGCTTCCTCGGTGATGGAGTCGGCCTCCCTTCTCATCACGTGCCCGATCCGCCTCCGACTCTTCCTCGTGGCGATTGAGGCCGCGCCCCCTCGGTGACGCTGCAGGAGCAGGGCGCGATGGGAGATCTTCCTTGGCCAGAGAGTACGGATCTTCCGGAGGCTCACGGTGTGGAATGACGGCAGCTTGGCAAGGTCGTTCGCACCCGAGTTCTGGCCCATACGAGTGCGTGGGCGAAGCACAACTCCGGTACAACTTCACCTTGGTGCAGATGCAGTACGTTATATTCCCTGAAATACCCCCAGCCCTGAAAATTATTACCCCTCCCCCAGTGATTCAGTTTCTTTCTTTCCAGAGCATGAATATCCTCCCTCTTAAAATGTCTTTTTTCCTTTGGCACTTGATTCCAAAATTTTGAGCCTGTGTCCCATCGGTTAATCCTTGGCCAGAGAGTGGTGAATCTGTGGAATTCATTGCCACAGGCAGCTGTGGAGGCCAAATCATTGGATATTTAAGGCAGAGGCTGATAGATTCTTGACTGGTCGGGGCATGAAGGGAAACGGGGAGAAGGCAGGAGATTGGGGCTGAGACGGTAAATGGATCAGCCATGATGAAATGGCAGAGCAGACTCGATGGGACAAATGGCCTAATTCAGCTCCTGTAATTTATGTTCTTACGATCTAAAGCAGAGGTTCCCAACCTGGGGTCCACAGATCCCTTGCTAATGGCATTAAAATGGTTTTGAACCCCTGTGCTAAAGGGAACAGCGTCCCTCCTGTGATCATCTCCAAACCCATCGTGATCATCCGTACCTCTCTCGCGCTCGCTATTCCCGAGGGGAGGTGCCTGCATTCGAATGGTCTCCCTCTCTCTCAATGTTGTTGAAGATGTTATCAAAGTTCAGCAATTCAAGGATTGGACTGTGGACTGTGGTTCAAATCGGTCTCCCTCTGTTTTGTTTTTTTTACAACCTGTGTTTTCATCCAGTCTTTCTTCTTGCTCTTTGGCACAAATTCTTAGGAACATATTTATAACTAGGGTGCCTAAGACTTTTACACAGTACTGTAGTAATTTTATGTACTGCTGTCACAAAGAAACAAATTTCATGACCTTTGTGAGTGATGATAAACCTGATTCTGATCTGGGTCTCTATTGCGGACTGAGAGTGGGAAGGGGGCAAGGAGAGGGGAATCATGGTTGGGAAAAGGGGAAGGGAGAGAGGAGGGAGCAGGAAGCACCAGAGAGATATTCTGTAATGATCAATAAAACAATTGTTTGGAATCAAATGACCTTCCCTGGTTCCTCAGGGCTGGGTGTGTCTGCAACCGAGACACCCCCCCCCCACCAAGATCCCCGCCTCTTCTTCTCTGCCCCCGTCCCTCACCCCTCCCGCGGCACTCCTCCCTCTCTATTCCCAACCCCCTTTGCTCCCGCCAGATTTACAAGCTCGCTCTCCGCTCCACATCGACAAATACTGAACTGTGCAGAAGCCTCAGGCACCCGAGCTGGATGAGTCTAAGAGTTTTGCACAGTACCGTATAGGATGAGGTTATCAGCATAACCGTAAACCTGCCCCTTCAACTCATTGGGAGTATGAAACTCCCTGCCCCACCAGGTTGTTTTTTGACTGATTATCAAGAGCTGATATCCTGATCAGGCATGGTCTAACTCGTAAAACACTGGAAACCAGGCACCGCGGTCACATAGCGGTTAGCCATTGCCGCTTGGGGCATCACACTGTCTTTTGTGCAGTACTGTTCCTGCTGAAACCTATAAGGATGAGTCCTTATGAAAGGTTTCAGTCCAAAACGTTTCCATAGACGCTGCCCGGCCTGCTGAGCGCCTCCAGCATTTTGTGTGTGTTGTTCCGGACTTCCAGCATCTGCAGAATCTCTCGTGTCTGTCAGGACAAAGGCCAGTTTCACAGTAAGAGTCAGAGAGTTGGGACGTGGAACGAACTGCCAGAGGAGGTTGTCGAGGCAGGTACATTAACAATATCTGAAAGGTGCTTGGGCAGATGCACAGATAGGAAAGGCTTTGATATATATGGGCAAATTGGACTAGCTTGGATGGGGTTCTGGGTCAGCATGGACCAACTGGGCTGAAGGGCTTGTTTCGATTCTATAACTCTATGCCAGCTCTTTAGAATCTTCTATGTCTACAAGGTGATGTAAAAATGATTTCATGACCTCCAAAGTCTAGCCTTCAAAATCCCATTAAGATTGTCAACATTGCCCTTAAGGCTCCAATTAGGAGACTGTGCTTTGGTGCCATTTTGCCAAATGCCTGGATAGTTTTGATGTATGTTTTTCCATCACTGTCTGCTTGATCAGCTCGCTTCCTTCAGCCGGGGTCACTGTGAGTTCACATCTCATCGTCGTCATTATGAGCCGCCTCGTACGGTCTGGTGTTCATGGACTTTGACCACGAGCATGACTGTTCTTGGCAAAATTTTCCACAGAAGTGGTTTCCCATTGCCTTCTTCTGGGCAGTGTCTTTACAAGACGGGTGACCCCAGCCATTATCAATACTCTTCAGAGATTGTCTGCCTGGCGTCAGTGGTCACATAATCAGGATGTGATCTACACCGGCTGCTCGTACGACCGTCCACCACCTGCTCCCATGGATTCACGTGACCCTGATCAGGGTCTAAGCAGGTGCTACACCTTGCCCGAGGGTGACCTGAGTGAGATTTGTTGAGAAACTGGAGAGCTACAGAAAAGAGGCTTCGGAGGTGACGTGTAGTCCTGGTGGTTTTGTAGATGGCAATTTGGTGCACAGGTGACAGCTGGGGGTGGGTGGGATCAGCAGTAATCTTTCCAGCTCTTTTCTTCGTTCTGAAGGTGAGCAGGTCTCTTAAGGTCAGTAGCTGACAGCCAGTGATCTTCTCCGCTGAGTGGACTACCCTCTGCAACCTGGACTTGGAGAGGGAGGAGATGGTGGGAAACCAAACAGCGACAGAGGTCGTCACAACACTCTCAATGATGGCGGAGAAAAAATTCCATCAGGATACGGCCCGAGATGTTAAGTGTGCTAAGCTGGTTTTGGAAGAACAATCTCTGCTGGGCTTTCCTAATGATGAGTGTAATGCACTTGACCCATTTCAAAGTAGATTTCCATCTGGGACAGTCCTATTTTCCTGCCTTTGGCCATAACCACCATAACCTGTCCTATCCGTGTACCTGTCCAAGTGTGTTTCAAATGTTGAGACTGTGCCTGCCACGACACTTCCTTGTGCAGCTCGTTCCATATTCCCTGAGTGAAGAAGTTGCCCTACGGGTCCGTTTAAAATCTCCACTCTAGCTTCCTACATCTTCAGAGGTGTTGACTTGAACGCACTCACCCTTTCACTGCCGACAGCTGGACGAGGACTGGTGTGTGCTCTCCCTCATTTCTCCTTCCCTTTCAAGGTCTCGGCCCGATACCTCGACTGCTTATTCCCCTCCATCGACGCTGCCCGACCTGCTGAGTTCCGTCAACATTTTGCGCGCATTGCTCTGAATTTCCAGAATCTGCAGAACCTCTTGTGGGAGTGGGAGTGATGGGGGGGTGGTGCAGACAGGACAGTTTCAAACACAGAAGTCAAGCAAACGCCAGTTATTTTACCCCATTTGAGCCCTGGCCCCGTGAGATGCCGTGTTAATTTACCCAGGAATCCTTTGTTGGTAAGAGAGGGAAAGGGAACTGGAAAAGCACGGTCACCATGGCTGATAAGTGCATCGAGATTATTTACTTACTGAAATTAAACTTCATTCCGCCTCACAATTTACCTTGTTAACAGGGTTGGCTGGACAATCTTATCAGTCATGAGTGTTTTATGCAACAAGAAAAGGAAAGATTAACCCACAGGCAGGAATGATTCAAACCATTGAATAAGCAAGAGAAGCCTGGGACACTGCCTGACGGTAGCGAACTGGACGAGGTGTACAAAACCCATACGACCTTAAACATTCTTAATAATTCCTATTAAGGCCATTCGGCCCATCGAGCCCCTTCTGCCATTTCGCTGCGGCTGATCACCCTCCCACCCCACCTTTAGAATCTCATGGATGATCAGATTTGTCCCTGAGCCTGGCGCCTGGGGGGCAGTGTAGCACTTGGGCCTCTCAGAGTCTGTGGACGCAATAGAAAATTGGAATCTGATCCTTTATCACATCTACAGGCTCTGGAATCTCCTGTCACCACTGCTTTCCCTCTCTGCCCCCTTCCCTTCTGAGCCACAGTAGCAGAGACCCGCAGCTCCCCTCCCCTGAGCAGTGTCCGAAACAGGGAATGGCCACTGGGGTACTCTGTACCAGCTGCCCCTTTCCCTTCCCTCTCCTGACTGTCACCTATTCTCCTGCCTCCTGCAACCCAGGAGTGATGGCCTCCCTGCAGCTCCTGACTATCGCCTCCTCAGTCTCCGATATCAGCCGGAGGTCACCCAGCTGCAGCCCCAGTTCCTTAACACGCGCTCGCCGAGGAGCAGCAGCCCGGGGCAGGTGAGGTTAGGACTTGCACTGATGTGGCATCTCTCAACCATAGCAACCTCCGTCGACAAGGCGGATGTGAGGTAGATACTTCCTCGTGGGGGAGCTAGCGGCATGGTTTCTGAATAGAACATTCAGTCTATCAGAACCAGAATCTGAGTACATTTCCAAATCAAAATCCAAATGGGTCCCGTTCGCGACATTCACTGCGCTCTTTGCTGCACCGAGGCTGATGTTGTGGGCCTGCTGCCGGCTTCGTGCCTGCAACCTCTGAGATGATTCACCCAGCTGTGTGATAAACTGAGCCTGAGGCTGTGGGCCTACTCCGGCTGACCTGGGCTTTGGGTCTATGGACTCACTTTCATTCTGAATGCTTTTGATTTGTGTGTGTGTGTGTCTCTGTGTGCGTGTGTGTGTGTGTGTGTGTGTGTTGCTTCAGATTTCCGGTATCTGCAGAATCTCTCGGGTCCCCTGTTTCTCTCGATTCCCTCGGTATCCAAAAATCTGCCGACACAGGGAGAACATGCAAACTCCTCACAGACAGCAGCGGCAATTGAACCCGGGTCACTGGCACTGTAAGGCGTTGTGCTAACCACTACGCCACTGTCTGCCCATTCTGACAGGTTGCGTCACCGGCCTGCAGTGGCACACCGTGTTTGTGACAGTGGTTCCTGCAACGAGAGAGGTCAGACTGCAAATACGTTGCTGTAGAACGACGTAGAATTTGTGTGTGTGAGTGTGTTTTTTCTTTCTGCGCACTGGGTGTTTGTTGGTCTTTGTTTATGGGTTCTGTCAGGTTTCTTTATTTTGGGCTGCATGTAAAGAGACAAATCTCAAGGTTCTATACTCTGATAATAAATGTACTTTCTGAGTACAGGATCAGGTTTATTGTCACTGACATGGTGTGGAATTTGTTGTTTCGTGGTGCAATGCACCACTAGTCACCGTGGGGTTGAGCTCACAGGTTTATGGACCATTCAGAGCTCTGATCACAGAGAACAGAACAGTATACAGATCCTTTAGCCACAATGTAGGATCTTCACCATCAGTCTAATGCTTCCCTTCTGCTAAACCCTCCGTTTTTCCATGTGACTATCTAAGAGTCTCTTAAATGTTCCTGATGTGTCTGCCTCTACCACTGCCCCGGCAGGACATTCCACACACCCATCCTCAAAAGCTACCTCTGACATCCCTCCTGTACTTTCCTCCAATCACCATGAAATGATGCCCTCTTGCATTAGCCACTGCCTCCCTGGGAAAAAGGTGTTGGCTGTATCATCAGTATATCTTGGACAACTTTAACAAAACTCCTCTCATCCTCCTTCACCCCAGAGAGAAAAGCCCTAGTTAACTTCACCTATCCTCATAAGACACCCTCTCTAATCCAGGCAGCGTCCTGGTGAATCTCCCCTGCACCCTCTCTAATCCAGGCAGCATCCTGGTGAATCTCCTCTGCACCCTCTCTAATCCAGACAGCATCCTGGTGAATCTCCTCTGCACCCTCTCTAATCCAGGCAGCATCCTGGTGAATCTCCTCTGCACCCTCTGTAATCCAGACAGCATCCTGGTGAATCTCCCCTGCAGCCTCTCTAATCCAGGCAGCATCCTGGGGAATCTCCTCTGTACTCTCTGTAATCCAGACAGCATCCTGGTGAATCTCCCCTGCAGCCTCTCTAATCCAGGCAGCATCCTGGTGAATCTCCTCTGCACCCTCTCTAATCCAGGAAGCATCCTGGTGAATCTCCTCTGCACCCTCTCTAATCCAGGCAGCATCCTGGGGAATCTCCTCTGTACCCTCTGTAATCCAGACAGCATCCTGGTGAATCTCCCCTGCAGCCTCTCTAATCCAGGCAGCATCCTGGTAAATCTCCCCTGCACCCTCTCTAATCCAGGCAGCATCCTGGTGAATCTCCTCTGCACCCTCTCTAATCCAGACAGCATCCTGATGAATCTCCTCTGCACCCTCTCTAATCCAGGCAGCATCCTGGGGAATCTCCTCTGCACCCTCTCTAATCCAGACAGCGTCCTGGTGAATCTCCCCTGCAGCTTCTCTAATCCAGGCAGCATCCTGGGGAATCTCCTCTGCACCCTCTCTGAAACAGGCAGCATCCTGGGGAATCTCCTTTGCACCCTCTCTAATCCAGGCAGCATCCTGGGGAATCTCCCCTGCACCCTCTCTAATCCAGGCAGCATCCTGGGGAATCTCCCCTGCACCCTCTCTAATCCAGGCAGCATCCTGGTGAATCTCCTCTGTACCCTCTCTAAAGCTTCCACACCCTTCTAGAATGAGGTGACTAGACCTGACACAATGCTCCAAGTGTGGTCCAACCAGAGTTTTATTGAGTTGCAACGTTACCTCAATGCTCTTGAACTCAGTCCATTGTCCAATGAAGACCAACGCAGCCTCTCAACTTTGGCGGAATCAAAGGCCACATCTGCAGTACTGCATACAGTTCTGGTCGCCCAGGGTGCTGCCTGGTTTAGAGGGCATGTGCTTTCATGAAGGGCTGGATAACCTTGAGTTTGTTTTCTTTGGGGTGGTGGAGGGTGAGGTGGAGATCTGTTAGATTATGAGAGGCATAGACGGATTCGGCAGGGAGTATCTGTCTCCCAGGGTTGAAGTGTCTAACACCAGAGGGCTTGCATTGAAAGTGAGAGGGGGCAGGTTCAAGGGGGATGTGAGGGGTAAGCTTTTTTACTCAGAGAGTGGTGGATGCCTGGAGTGGTGGCAGAGGCAAATACATTAGAGGCTTTTAAGAGACGTTTGGATGGACACATGGATGTGAGGGAGATGGAGGGATAGGGACACGGTGTAGGCAGGAGGGATTAGTGTTTGGGGGTTTTTGATTTGCTTTTTAGCTGGTTCAGTGCAAGACTGTGGGCCGAATGGCCTGTTCCTGTGCTGTTCTATGTTTTATGGGCACAGTCCCCACAATCACTCTGATCCTCCACACTGCTCAGAATCCTGCCGCTAACCCTGCCTTCGAGTCAGACCATCCTGCCGCTAACCCTGCCTTCGAGTCAGACCATCCTGCCGCTAACCCTGCCTTCGAGTCAGACCATCCTGCCGCTAACCCTGCCTTCGAGTCAGACCATCCTGCCGCTAACCCTGCGCCCTGCCTTCGAGTCAGACCATCCTGCCGCTAACCCTGCCTTCGAGTCAGACCATCCTGCCGCTAACCCTGCCTTCGAGTCAGACCATCCTGCCGCTAACCCTGCGCCCTGCCTTCGAGTCAGACCATCCTGCCGCTAACCCTGCGCCCTGCCTTCGAGTCAGACCATCCTGCCGCTAACCCTGCCTTCGAGTCAGACCATCCTGCCGCTAACCCTGCCTTCGAGTCAGACCATCCTGCCGCTAACCCTGCCTTCGAGTCAGACCATCCTGCCGCTAACCCTGCCTTCGAGTCAGACCATCCTGCCGCTAACCCTGCCTTCGAGTCAGACCATCCTGCCGCTAACCCTGCGCCCTGCCTTCGAGTCAGACCATCCTGCCGCTAACCCTGCCTTCGAGTCAGACCATCCTGCCGCTAACCCTGCCTTCGAGTCAGACCATCCACACCGCACCATATCACACTTCTCTGGCCTGGACTGTGGAAAAGAAAGGGTCCGATCGTTGAAGAGGGGAGTTCTCTGCTTCTAGGCTGGTGAATATGTGGCACTCTCTGATTTTTAGAGCTGTGCGGGTGGATGAAATCCAGGCTGAAATAGCTCACTGTTTGTGCTCTCCGGGTTATAGTGAGCAGCCTGAGGTCAACAGACACAAAACGGGGCAGGAATTCAGCAGGTCAGGCAGCATCTACGGAGGGAATAAAGTTGATATTTTGGGCCGAGACCCCTCACCGGGACTGGAAAGGAAGGGATCAGAAGCCAGGGTGAAAAGGTGAGGGGAGAGGACCAGTGGGGCAGGGGCTAGGTGAGACCGGGTGAGGGGTGGGTGGGTGAGGAGGGAGGGATGAAACAAGAAGCTGGGAGGTGATAGGAGGAAGAGGTAAGGGGCTGAAGAAGAAGGAATCTGATAGGAGAGGAGAGTGGACCATGGGAGAAAGGGAAGGAGGAGGGGACCAGAGTGAAGTGATCAACAGGAGAAGAGAATGGGTGAGAGGGGAGCCAGCGTGCAGAATGGAAAAGGAGAGAAGGGAGAGGAGGGGGAGAAATTACTGGAAAGGAAGGCAGAATAAGAAGGTGGGGGAAGGGAAGGGGAGGAGTTCACACTGAGACCAGGTGAGGGAGGATACTGAACCCAAGGCCAGTGCCTGATCTGACCGGCTGCACGGAATGCTGGGGCTGGTCAAAGTGGGCATCGCCCCCACTTATTTTTCACGTCCTCTACTATGGGACCGAAGCGCTCGGCCAGAGAGAAGGGATCAAAGGGGGGGTATCGAAGGGTGCGAGACTGGGAATCGGCGAGGATTATGGTCAGGAATCCGGATCACAGCTGCTGAAGACCACTCTTGCTCTTTGTCAGGATCACTTGTATTCCCCGTGGTTGCTTTCTCTTTCCCAACGGGTCAAATAAGTTTAATTCCTCTACCCTCAAGCTACAAAATATGAATAAACTCTACAGGTTCTGCAAATGCAGGCAGTAACCTGTCTTTGCCCCTCCTCCCGTCAGTAGAAACAGTTCCGTCAGGCTTGGAGGCTGAGCCACACGTGAGGCCGGGAGCTGGGCCTGGTTGTCAGAGGCTATTTGAGACGCATGCCATTGGGAGCATTTAATAGGTAGTGGGAGCTTATAAAATATAAAATACTAAACACAAGAGATTCTGACTGCACAGATTTGCTCCCACAGTCCAACGACATACCGGCTGGTAGGTTAATTGTCCCGTGATTAGGCTGGGGTTAAATCAGGGGATCGCTGGGTGACATGGTTCGAAGGGCTGGGAAGGGCCTATTCCATGCTGTACCTGAATTAATTAATTAATTTTAAAATGCTGGAGGAACTCAGCAGGTCAGGCAGCATCTACAGAGGGCAATAAACAGTCAACATTTCAGACTGAGATCCTTGGTCAGGACTGGAGAGGAAGGGGGGGTCTCGCCTATCACCTGCCAGGTATTCCTTCCCCTCCCCTCCTGGCTTGTTCCTCTTTCTTTTCCAGTCCTGATGAAGGGTCTCAGCCCGAGCCCCAGGTCAGTGCCTGATCCGACCGGCTGCACGGAATGCTGGAGCTGGTCAAAGTGGGCATCTTATTTTTCACGTCCTCTACTGCGGGACCGAAGCTGAGCCCGACCGGTCTGGGCGAAGGCTCGGCCAGAGAGAAAAGGATCAAAGGGGGCATCTCAGAGAGCGAGACCGAGAACTGGCGAGGTTTGTGGGCGGAAACCTGGAGCGCGGCCGCTGAAGACCACACAGGCTTAAACTCTGGGGCCACTGACGGGACAGAGAGCGGGGGGGGGGGGGTGGAGAAAGATCCTCGTGATCTTGGGGAGTGACGCTTAGCAGAATTTGCTGCTCCAGGGAGCGGGCGACTCAGAAAAGCTGCTGGCCCGTGCACAGCAAGATCCTGGGGGGGGTGGGGGGAACGATGGCCTGATTTTAGATGTTGGTCCCAGGAGATTTTTCTTTAAATATAATACCAGGAAGCCCAGGGAAATTTCCCAAAAGAGATGTTTACCAGAGGAAGCCAATAAGAAAAGCAGTGCTGTCACCATAAATATCGAGAAGTGAAAAATAATTCTGGGTTGCATTAACCTTCCACTGGAAGTTGCTCATTCATGGCTCAAACATCCACAACCTTTCAGCTATTGTCTCTGCCATTACAAAACCCCATACTCAGGGGGTGAGTCAGATCATTAATGACATCACATCCACTAATAGTATTTTGGCTTTGATATAAGTTCTGACAGGACTTACGAAACTGCCGATTGGCTCATAACGTGTAACTTTTTATGAGAAAGCAAAGTCTTTCCAAGTAAAACACGATGAGTTTTTTTTTGTAAGAACACTTGTTGCATTTTCAGATCAGACACAGGAGAGCTACGGGACAGTTCAACAAACGCAGGTACTTTCTTTTCTTAAGACTTAGCAGTTGGCGCAAGGGTTCCCAACCTTTTTCATGCCATGGAGGTTGGGGAACCCCTGGGTTCGATCCAGATCTCTCTCTGCGGAGTCTGCGGGTTCTCCCTGTGACCGCATGGGTTGCCTCTCACCCCCCCCCCCTCCACCATGGGGTGCTCCGAACCCCTCCCATGTCCCTAGAAGGTGAGCTAGAAGGTTAATTATCCACAGTCAATTGCCCCCCCAGTGTTGGAGGGTGGCAGGAAAATCGGAAAGGGGTTGCAAGAGAAAGAATTGGGTCAGGTGTGAATGGGTGCTTGGCAGTTGATGGGCCGAAAGGCCTGCTTTTATGATCAGAGTCAGAATCTGAAACAGGTTTATTATTATTTGGCATATGTCACAAAATTAATTGTAGATAGCAATACATTTTTAAACACTGTAAGGTACAATAAGGAATATTAAATGATTTTTAAAAAGAATGCAAAATAGCTCATGGCTTTACAGACTGTTCAGAAATCGGATGGCGGAGGGGAAGAAGTTGTTCCTAAAGCATTAGTGTGTGTCTTGAGGCTCCCGTACCTCCTCCCTGATGGTACTAATGAGAAGAGGGCATGTCCTGGGTAGTGAGCTTCCTTAGTGACAGATGCCGTCTTCTTGAGGCCTTTGGAAGGTGTCCTCGATGCAGGGGAGGCTGGTGCCCATGATGAGTCTGACTGAGTTCACATCTCTCTGCAGCTTGCTCAATCCAGTGCATTGGCACCCTCATACCGGTGACAATCTTCTCCACAGTACACCTGTAGAAATTTGCTACGGACTTTGGTGACACGATAGCTCAGTTATTAATATCGATGGGGACGATAGTGTACTCAATAGTTCAGTAATAATGTTGTAAATGTTTTGTTTGATTGAGCATTCTTTGTTTACATAATTCGTTATGGGTTAGAAGTAAGAAGTACATGAATGGCATGCATTATTACGCCACCATGTCATACAGTGCTGTGCAGAAGTTTTAGATACTCAAATATATACTGTAACTAGGGAGTCTAAGACCTTTGCACAGTACTGTAGTAATTTTATGTACTGCACTGTACTGCTGCCGCAAAAAGTCTAATTTCATGACATGTGTGAGTGATGATAAACCTGATTCTGATCTGGGTCTCTATTGTGGACTGAGAGTGGGAAGGGGGCAGGGAGAGGGGAATCATGGTTGGGGAAAGGGGAAGAGAGAGAGGAGGGAATGGAAAGCACCAGAGAGACATTCTGTAATGTAAAACCACTCCTGATGAAGGGTTTCGGCCCAAAACGCCGTCACTACCTCCTCCCATAGATGCTGTCTGGCCTGCTGAGTTCTGCCAGCATTTTGTGTTTTTATGTAAAACCAATCGTCTGGAATCAAATGGCCTCACCTGGTGCCTCAGGTCTGGTTGTGTCTGTACCCACACCACCTCCTCCCACCCCGGGCACTGCTTCTCGGCCACCAGTCCCACACCCCTCGCCATTCCCAACGTCCTTTACAAACTCACTCTCTGCTCCGTGTTGACACAGCCTCAGAATAGAAAGGCGTCCTTTTAGAATGGAGATGAAGAGGAATTTCTTCAGCCAGAGAGTGGTTAAGCTGTGGAATTTGTTGCCACGGCGGCTGTGGAGCCAGGCCTTTAGCAGAGGTTGATAGGTTCTTAGTTAGTCAGGATCTCAAAGCTTACAGGAGAATGGAGTTGAGAGGGTTAATGGATCAGCCATGACAAAACGGTGGAGCAGACTCGATGGGCCAAGTGACCTAGTTCTGCTCCTATCTCTAATGGTCTAAATTGTAACAATATGTGCACATTGCAAAGTCATATTTCATATAAAGATGTTATCAATGTCTATCTGAGTAATAAGGAGACAGAGACAAACAAGGTTAGTCACTGAAAGTCACCTCCAGCATTTCTGTACAAAAGTGAATAAAATCCCTGACCTCACAGGACTGAGGTTTCTTGCTGGCACTGAATCCACTAATGAAAATAAAAATAAATTTTCCTCCTCGGTCTTCAAGGGTACTTATATTACTTCTATTTATTGAGATACAGCACGGAATAGGCCGTCCTGGGCCTTCGAGCCCTGAAACCGCAATAACCCCAGATTTAACCCGAGCTTAATCACAGGACAACTTACAATGACCAATTAACCTACCAACCAGTACGTCTTTGGACTGTGGGAGGAAACGCACACGGTCATGGGGAGAAGGTACAAACTCCTTACAGGCAGCGGTGGGAATTGAACCCGGGTCGCTGGTACTGCAAAGCGTTGTAAACAGACGGTCAAGCCTTGTTAATGAGGCAGAGGAATCCCAGGATGCCTCGGCAGCTTGGCGGTAAGTACAACGCTGTTACAGCTCGGGGTGTCAGAGTTCAGAGTTCAATTCTGGCGGCCCCTATAAGGAGCCTCTGTCCTCCCTGTGAAATGCGCGGGTTTTCCCTGGGTGCCCCTGTTTCCTCACTCAGTCCAAAGGCGTATCGAGTAGGTTCATTACTCATTGTAAATTGGCCGGTAATAAACGGGGATAAACCGAGGGTGTCGGGGGTTGATGGGGTGGCACAACTCAAGAGGACCTGAAGGGCCTGCACCATCCTGGACCTTCAAAAAAATAAATCATAACACAAACCGATGGGGTTTGGACTGGAGTACCGATCAGGGAAACAAGTGTTCAAGACAGCAATTTCTACAATGGGTTCCCAGGGTTGGCACTGGAAACGGACACGATAGTGGAGTTTAAGAGACATTTGGAAAGACACAGGAACATGCAGGGAGTGGAAGAATATTGAAGCATTTGCAAGCAGATTGATTTGCTTGAGGACAGCCGAGAAGATCATAGGGGTCTCCCTACCACCCATCGGGGACATTTATCAGAAGCACTGTGTACACAGGGGGCTTAGTGTTATCAACAATCCCACCCCAATCCCAATCCCAATTCCATCCAGCGTCCTCTTTGACTTTCTACCACCAGGCAGGAGACTCCGATGCATAAAGACAAGAACGGTCAGGATGGGAAACTGTTTCTTCCCTCAGGCCATTAGGCTTCTGAACTCCCTGACGCCCCGCATTCAAAGTGTCATCATTTAATCTGTTCTGTACCTGACAATATTTACTTTATGCACTTTACTTTGTTTACTTATGCATAATTCATCCGTAGATTGTATCCTTACTTTCCTAAGTTATTGGGTGTTGTGCATAGGACTGTGCTTTACACCTGATCTGGAGAAACGTTGTCTTGTTTGACGGTATGCACGTATATAGTTAAATAACAATAAACTTGATTTGCCATCAGGGTAGGCACAGATATTGTGACCCAAAGGGGCTGTTCATGTGCTATATCACTCTACGTTCTCTGTGACACTAAAGAATCGCTAAGTGGTGATAAAGACATTTGGGGGACCAGCCTACATACACTGGGATATCAACTATAAAAGCATTGAGCTCCTGGTACAATATTAGTCAGACCACAGCTGAATACTGTGTATGTACACCCAGTGACCATTCTGTTAGGTATCTTCTGTATCTAGTTAAGTGGCCACTGAGAGTGCGTTCCTGGTCTTCTGCTGCTGTAGCCCAGCCACATCAACGTATTGTGTCCTCAGAGATGTCCCACTGCACACCAAGGTTGTAACATGGTTATTCAGCTTGAACCAGTCTGGCCGTTCTCCTCTGGTTTCCCCCCTTGACGAGGCATTGCACCCACAGAACTAACGCTCCCTGGATGTTTTTTTTTTGTTTTTCACTCCATTCTTTGTAAACCGGAGACTGTTGTGCATGAAAATCCCAGGAGATCAGACAGTTTCTGAGGTACTCAAGCCACCCCATCTGGCACCAATTTTCCACAATCAAAGTCACTTAGATCATATTTCTTCCCCATTCTAATGTTTGGGCTGATGTTTGGTTTGGGAGGGCAGGGTTGGAGATATGTCTCCACC
Source organism: Hypanus sabinus (assembly GCF_030144855.1). Taxonomy (NCBI): domain Eukaryota; kingdom Metazoa; phylum Chordata; class Chondrichthyes; order Myliobatiformes; family Dasyatidae; genus Hypanus; species Hypanus sabinus. Next base: position 44,459,211 of record NC_082731.1, on the reverse strand, counting down.
AAAGGAGGTGTAGAGCACTCCTTCCCTCCACTAGCCTGCAGGTCCCTCACCTCCGCCCTCCAATCAGGGTCACGTGAGGCCATGGGAGCAGGTGTTGGATGGTCGTATGAGCAGCCGGTGCAGATCACAAGTCCTGGTTATGTGACCACTGACACCAGACAGACAATCTCTGAAGAGTATCGATAATGGCTGGGGGGTCACCCATCTTGTAAAGACACTGCCCAGAAGAAGGCAACGGCAAACCACTTCTGTAGAAAAAGTTGCCAAGAGCCATCATGGTTGTGGAAAGACCATGGGGATGGAAGGTTGTGGTCAAGGCGTGGATCAACGAGACCAGGAAGAATAACAGTTTACCGTGGGTGCGTGTGTGTGTGAGTATTGGTAGGCAGAAGCCGATAAGTGACAGTCAACATGGTTGGCGGAAATAGAAGAGGTGGTTTTAACGTTTAAAAGAATTTGTTACATGGATGGGAGGGGCATTGAGGTCTATGGTCCAGGTGTGGGTCAATGGGACTAGGCTGAACAGCAGTTCAGCATGGACTAGAGGGGCCAAATGGCCTGTTTCTGTGCTGCACACTATAACTGTGTTTATCCATCTTCCTCTGAGAAGGAATTCCTATAATTTCCCTGTTTCCTAATTCTTGTCCTCGGAGTAAGAGGCACCTGGACAGCCCATGCACTCCACTGGAGGCCTGGGGATCTGGTAGGCTCCAGGGACTGCCAGTTTGGCACAGTTCACTTCTAGCATGGGAAGACCTTTCAAGTCAAAAGAAAGCCGATCCCCCCCCCCCCCCCGGGAACCGTGGAATCCACACGCCTCGAGACCCCGGGATAGCAATATCACGGTTTGATCTCCGGGCCTAGCCGCAGACCTCAGGGGAGGGCTGGGAATCTGGTATTACCAAGTGGGGTTTGAGTCGAGCCAGTAGTTAATTCCTCAAGCATATTGACTAGCTTAGCGGTTACAAATTTCGGGCTTTCCATCCACAGAAGGAGCTGGAGTGACTTCAAAGAACTCCCTTGGAGACTAAGAGACATAATGTGCCAGGAAATATTTTTTTCAGAGATACAACATGTTTACAGGCTATTCCAGGCCACCCATGTGACCAATTAACCTACTAATCCGATGTTTCTGGACTGTGGGAGGAAACTGGAGCACCCGGAGGAAACCCACACGGTCACCGGGAGAGCACGCAAACTCCTCACAGACAGCGGCAGGAATTGAACCCGAGGCACTGGTACTGTCGCTACCATGCCCCCTTATAAGGAATCTTTACAGAGTATGGTATAGAGATACATCCTTACAGAAGGCACACACTCAGCAATTCAGCAACAGCTTCTTCCCTTCTACCATCCGATTTCTGAATGGACATTGAACCCATGAACACCACCTCACTACTTTTTTACTTCTGTTTTTTTTTGCGCTACTTATTAAATTTAACTATTTAATAGGCAAATATATACTTAATGTAACTCGCAGTTTTTTTCTCTATTGCATTGTACTGCTGCAACAAAGTTAACAAATTTCACGACGTATGCCGGTGATATTAAACCTGATTCTGATTCTGATCTCGTTGCTGATATTGTGACCAACTGAAACGGGGCCACACGGTAACTGGGAAATGTAAACGTCTTTATTCACTCAGTAAAACTCCAGGAGAGAGAGAGTTCGGGAGAATCTCACTCCCCGGCCACGATGTTTTAAATCTCTTCAACTCAAAGATCATAAAAAAAACATTAATTACAGTTCTATGTTCTATTGGGTGTTGTGTAGGTAAGGGTGTTTAGTCTTTGAGGAGTTTGATTTACTTTCTAGATGGCTCATCACAACCTTTTGGGCCTCAGGGCCTGTCCCTGTGCTCTACTCTTCTGTTTCCATTTGCATAATCACCTAACTAACTTTAATTCTTGGAATAGATTCAAATATGTTTTCAGAATGACATATTTACAATGGTAACATATGCCAAACAGCGAAACCATTTCAATATTCAACACCGGTTTCTATTCCAAAAACCTCAGAGAACAAACATTTTGTTCCTGGAGGGATGACTCCATAACATCTGAAACTTTGACAAATTTCTATGGAATTGTGGTGGAGAGTGCGTTGACTGGCTTCATTATGGCCTGGTGTGGAAACACCAATAACCTTGAATAGAAATCCTACAAAAACTAGTGGATTCGAACCAGTGCATCACGGGCAAAGCTCTCCCAAACTTTGAGCACATCGACATGAAACATTGTCCTAGGAAAGCAAGTCCATCATCAGGGACCCCCACCACCCAGGCCATGCTCCTTTCTTTCTGCTTCATCAGGTAGAAGGTACAAGAGCCTCAGGACTCACACCACCAGGTTCAAAAACAGTGACTACCCCTCAACCATCAGGCTCTTGAACAAAAGGGTATAACTACACTCACTTGCCCATTCATTGAGATGTTCCCACAGCCAATGATCTCACTTTAAGGTCTCTTTATCTCATGCTCTCATTATTTATTGCTATTTATTTATTTATATTTGCAATTGCACAGTTTGTTGTCTTCTGCAGTCTGGTTGATCTTTCATTAACCCTGGTATAGTTACTATTCTATAGATTTAACCGAGTATGACTGCAGTACTGTGCATACATCTTAGACATCTATATAGCTAGGATAGACAATAGACAACAGACAGTAGGTGCAGGAGTAGGCCATTCAGCCCTTCTAGCCAGCACCGCCATTCACTGTGATCATGGCTGATCATACACAATCAGAACCCCATTCCTGCCCTCTCTCCATATCCCTTGACCCCGCTATCTATAAGAGCTCTATCTAACTCTCTCTTGAATGCATCCAGAGACTTGGCCTCCACTGCCTTCTGGGGCAGAGCATTCCACATATCCACCACTCTCTGGGTGAAAAAGTTTTTCCACATCTCTGTTCTAAATGGCCTACCCCTTATTCTTAAACTGTGGCCTCTAGTTCTGGACTCACCCATCAGCGGGAACATGCTTCCTGCCTCCAGGGTGTCTAATCCCTTAATAATCTTATATGTTTCAATCAGATCCCCTCTCATCCTTCTAAATTCCAGTGTATACAAGCCCAGTCGCTCCAATCTTTCAACATATGACAGTCCCGCCATTCCGGGAATTAACCTTGTGAACCTACGCTGCACTCCCTCAATAGCAAGAGCGTCCTTCCTCAAATTTGGAGACCAAAACTGCACACAATACTCCAGGTGTGATCTCACCAAGGCCCTGTACAGCTGCAGAAGGACCTCTTTACTCCTATACTCAATTCCTCTTGTTATAAAAGCCAGCATGCCATTAGCTTTCTTCACTCCCTGCTGTACCTGTATGCTTGCTTTCATTGACTGATGTACAAGAACACCTAGATCTCGTTGTACTTCCCCTTTTCCTAACTTGACTCCATTTAGATAGTAATCTGCCTTCCTGTTCTTGCCACCAAAGTGGATAACCTCACATTTATCCACATTAAACTGCATCTGCCATACATTTGCCCACTCACCCAACCTGTCCAAGTCACCCTGCATTCTCATACCATCCTCCTGACATTTCACACTGCCACCCAGGTTTGTGTCATCAGCAAATTTGCTAATGTTACTTTTAATCCCTCCATCTAAATCATTAATGTATATTGTAAACAGCTGCGGTCCCAGCATCGCACCTTGCAGCCTACCATTCCGAAAGGGACCCGTTAATCACTACACTTTGTTTCCTGTCAGCCAGCCAATTTTCAATCCATGTCAGTACTCTGCCCCCAATACCATGTGCACTGATTTTGCCCACTAATCTCCTATGTGGGACTTTATCAAAAGCTTTCTGGAAGTCCAGGTACACTACATCCACTGGCTCTCCTTTGACCATTTACATAGTTACATCCTCAGAAAACTCCAGAAGATTAGTCAAGCATGATTTTCCCTTCGTAAATCCATGCTGACTTGGACTGATCCTTCTACTGCTATCCAAATGTGTCATAATTTCCTCTTTTATAATTGACTCCAGCATCTTTCCCACCACTGACTTCAGGCTAACCGATCTATAATTCCCTGTTTTCTCTCTCCGTCCTTTCTTGAAAAGTGGGACAACATTAGCTACCCTCCAGTCAGCAGGAACTGTTCCTGAATCTATAGAACATTGGAAAATGATTACCAATGCATCCACGATTTCTAGAGCCACCTCTTTAAGTACCCTGGGTTGCAAACCATCAGGTCCCGGGGACTTATCAGCCTTCAGACTCAACAGTCTATCCAACACCATTTCTTGCCTAATATAAATTTCCCAAGACTTTTGCACAGTACTGTAGTCATACAACACAGAAACAGGCCTTCACCCCTTCTAGTCCATGCCAATCTACTACTCCAGCTGGCCCCATACCCCTGCCATCCATGCAGAGTAATTGAACAAATTTCTCCGAAACGTTGAAATCGAGCCTGCATGCACCACTTCTACTGGCAGGGCCGTTCCACACTCTCCGAGCGAAGACATTCCCCTTCGGGTTCCCAATTAGCATTTCAGAAGCCACAAAGTCTCAGCTGGAAGTTAAATTATATACAGGATATGTAAGTTCTTATTTAGTTAATCCATAATAATGCTTTCCATAATTTCATAGCCCAATTTCCCTCGCAATGCCCATCAATGCTAATCGCATTTACCAACACTTTGTCCTTGGCTTTCTGTATTTGTCAGATGTGGTGCTTGTCCAGACACTGCTTCCTCCCGCACCTTCTCAGGGAGGTCATTCCAGATTCCGAGCACAGTCTGAATGTTAAACTTCTTCAGATTATCTGTAGCTCCTCTGAGAGTCAGGATGCGAAACCTCAACCATCCATTTCCCTCTGTGAATGCTGCCTGACCTACTGAGATCCTCCAATAGTTTGATTTTCTTTCAAAACTTCAGCTCTCTGATCTCCATTATGGGGAAATATATTTTGTTTATTAATTGAGATACAGGCGCTTCAATCCGCGCAGCCCAGCGATCCCCTAGTTTAATCCCAGCCGAATCATGGGACAATTTTACAATGGCCAATTAACCTACCAACCAGTACGACTTTGGGAGGAAACCAGAGCACCCCGGATGAAACACATGCAGTCTCGGGGAGAGAACGTACAAACTCGTTACAGGCAGAGGCGGGAATTGAACCCAGGTCGCCGGTGCTGGAAAGCGTCGTGCTAACCGCTAAGCTACCACATGACCGTGCCCGCTCCCCCACCAGGCCCGATCTGCCCCCCCCCCCCCATGGGAATGTTTCCCCGAAATCCACCCTTTCTACTGCGTGACCCTCATAGATTTGTCAGACCTCTTCTCTCGGCCTCCTGTGTTCTACGAAAGCCAAGCCCAGCCTAACGGGAACGTTCCATCCCAGGCAGTGTGGAGTGTCTAGGGCTGTAGATGATGGAATCTGGAGCCACAGTCTACCACAGCAACAGGGGGTCGAGAGGCATCAGTGGGAGAGAAAAAAATGGTCAACATCTTGGATCAAAGCCCAGCATCAGAGTGAATTTGAGAGGGTATGAGAGCATAGAACATAGGAGCAGATGTAGGCCATTCAGCCCGCTGAGTCTGCTCTGCTATTTCATCATGGCTGATTCATTCCCCCTCTCAACACCATTCTCTCCGTCCCCTTGATACACTTACTAATCATCCTCAATAACTTGGCCTCCGCAGCTGTCTCTAGCAATGAATTCCACAGATTCATCACCCTCACCTCTGTTCCCTGTATTCTGAGGCTGGGCCCTCCATTCTAAGACCCTTCTACCATTGGAAACACCCTCTCCACATCCACTCTGCCCCGGCCTTTCAACATGTGTGAGACGGTCTTGCAGAGGACAGGGAGGGTGGATGAGTCGTGGGGCTGAGGGAATAGATGGAATGCAGACAGAAAGAGGGGAAGAGGGAGCCAGAAAGGGTAGGGGAAACTACTTTTCACGCTCCATCTCTGTGTGTCCATCTCTTGTTCACTTGCTGCATCCCTGGCCCTCCCCAATCAGGTTCAACCTCCCCCCCCCCCCCCACCATGGGGGCAAGCTGCCAAGGGGAAAAACAAGCAGGGGAAAACAGCAGCAAACTGTCAGGTCAGCAGTAAAGGTCATTGGCTACAGTCTACCAGGACTTGTATGTGCCCGGGACAAAGAAGCGGCCAGGAACAGGGTGGGAACCACCTACCCTGCAAAATGTCTTTTCCAAAAGCTCCCTTCTGAAAAGTGACATCATCATTATGTGCCATGTCAAATGACGTGGGCGATCATTGTTTCGTGACCATGATTGTTCTTGGCAAATTTTTCTACAGAAGTGGTTTGCCGTTGCCTTCTTCTGGGCAGTGTCTTTACAAGACGGGTGAGCCCAGCCATTATCAATACTCTTCAGAGATTGTCTGCCTGGCGTCAGTGGTCACATAACCAGGACTTGTGATCTGTACCGGCTGCTCGTACAACCGTCCACCACCTGCTCCCATGACTTCATGTAACCCTGATCGGGGGCTAAGTAGGTGCTACACCTTGTCCAAGGGTGACCTGCAGGGTAGCGGAGGGAAGGAGCACCTCACACCTCCATCGGTAGAGACGTATCTCCACCCAACCACCCTGGAATGCACCATGGGCCTATTAAAACAAAAAAAAATTCACACCACCTTAAAGTTTCCTCCCCCAGTCAGTTAATCTGATCGACCATTCTAGTTAGCCTCCCCCACCCCCTCTATCTGTTACCCCAGTCACTGCACTGTAAACACTTTAAAACCATTTCATAATGCTGTTTACACTGTAAATATTTGCTGGTATTTTGGTATTTATTCCATATTTTATCCATATTCTTTCTTCTAACTTTATTTTATATAATTCTTTATACTTTATAATTGATGACATGAATATTGATTTCCCCTTTCAGTAAACAAATTTATCCCCACCTTGACCTTTTACCTATTCTCACCTGTCTATCACCTCCCCCCAGATTCCCTCCTCTTTCCCTTTCTCCTCCTCTCCTATCAGATCCCTTCCTCTCCAGCCCGTTACTTTTCCCACCCTCCTGGCTTCACCCATCACCTTCTACCCATCCTCCTTCCCCTCCCACCTTTTTATTATTTCATTTTCCCTTTCCTTTTCAGTTCTGAACAAGGGCTCGGCCCAAAATGTCGGCTGTTTATTCATTCCCATGGATGCTGCCTGGCCTGCTGTGTTCTGGATTTCCAGCATCTGCAGACTTTCTCAAGTATAGAATTGTTGAATGTTGTTTTTTGTTGCATGTCACGCCAACACATCACAGCAAATTCTAACACATGTGTGTGGTAAATAAAGTCAATCCTTGGTCCTGAAAGCCTGATAGAGTGGATGTGGAGAGGATGTTTCCTGTAGTGGGGGAGTCTAGGACCAGAGGACACAGATAGACAGATAGAGTGGATGTGGAGAGGATGTTTCCTGTAGTGGGGGAGTCTAGGACCAGAGCACACAGATAGAGTGGATGTGGAGAGGATGTTTCCTGTAGTGGGGGAGTCTAGGATCAGAGCACACAGATAGAGTGGACGTGGAGAGGATGTTTCCCATGGTGGGGGAGTCTAGGACCAGAGGACACAGATAGAGTGGATGTGGAGAGGATGTTTCCTACAGTGGGGGAGTCTAGGACCAGAGGACACAGATAGAGTGGATGTGGAGAGGATGTTTCCTGTAGTGGGGGAGTCTAGGACCAGAGGATACAGATAGAGTGGATGTGGAGAGGATGTTTCCTATAGTGGGGGAGTCTAGGACCAGAGGACACAGATAGACAGATAGAGTGGATGTGGAGAGGATGTTTCCTGTAGTGGGGGAGTCTAGGACCAGAGCACACAGATAGAGTGGATGTGGAGAGGATGTTTCCTGTAGTGGGGGAGTCTAGGATCAGAGCACACAGATAGAGTGGACGTGGAGAGGATGTTTCCCATGGTGGGGGAGTCTAGGACCAGAGGACACAGATAGAGTGGATGTGGAGAGGATGTTTCCTACAGTGGGGGAGTCTAGGACCAGAGGACACAGATAGAGTGGATGTGGAGAGGATGTTTCCTGTAGTGGGGGAGTCTAGGACCAGAGGATACAGATAGAGTGGATGTGGAGAGGATGTTTCCTATTGTGGAGGAGTGTCAGACCAGAAGACACAGATAGAGTGGACGTGGAGAGGATGTTTCCTATAGTGGGGGAGTCTGGGACCAGAGGACACTGATAGAGTGGATGTGGAGAGGATGTTTCCTATAGTGGGGGAGTCTAGGACCAGAGGACACAGATAGAGTGGATGCGGAGAGGATGTTTCCTATAGTGGGGGAGTCTAGGACCAGAGGGCACAGATAGAGTGGATGTGGAGAGGATGTTTCCTATAGTGGGGGAGTCTACGACCAGAGGACACAGATAGAGTGGATGTGGAGAGGATGTTTCCCATGGTGGGGGAGTCTAGGACCAGAGGACACAGATAGAGTGGATGTGGAGAGGATGTTTCCCGTGTTGAGGGAGTCTAGGACCAGAACAGGTCTAATACAGAGAGGTGTCTTCCAAGAACAAAGATGAGGAGGAATTTCTTTAGCCTGGGGGTGGTGAATCTGTGGAATTCATTGCCACAGGTGGCTGTGGAAGTCAAGTTATTGAGCATATTTAAGGCAGAGGTTAATAGATGCTTGATTGGTCAGTACGTGAAGGGATACGTGGGTGTGGGGAGGGCAGGAGAATGGATCATCCATGATGAAATGGTGGAACAGACTTGATGGGCCAAATGGCCTAAATTCTGCCCCTGTGTCTTATGGCCTTGAGGGCTTCCTGGGCAGAGACAAAGAAGAAGAGCATTGAGAAGGAGTGGGATGGAGCTGCTAGCATGGGGAATGTGGGCTGAATGGCTTGTCTCACTGAGGTGCATTCCATGGCATTGGGAATTTAAACCCACATCAATTGTAACAGGCATCATACATTTACTGTCCAGTACCAGGGAGCTTCACGTCTATGTGACAGCAGAGAGTAGACATCGGTGCAGAATTAGGCTACCCGGCTCCTTGAGCCTGCTGTGCCATTTCATCGTGGCTGATTTATCATCCCTCCCCACCCCACTCTCCTGCCTTCTCCCTGTAACTTTTGATGCTCTGACTAATCAAGAACCTCTGTTTTAATTACACTCAGTTAAATTGTCTTCCACAGATTCACCACCCACTGGCTAAAGAAATTCTGCCTCATCTCTGTCCTAAAGGGACCCCCTTCTAATCCGAGGCTGTGCCCTCTGGTCCGATGCTCTTCCATTAATGGGAACATCCTCTCCACATCCCTTATATTCGAGACTTCCCCCTCATTTTTCCAAACGCCAGCAATTACGGTCCCAGAACCATCAAAAACTCCTCATAGGTAGAGCAAGATCCCACAGCTGGGCAGGCCCCCCTCCCCACTGCGCGAGAGCGCGTCGACCTTCAGGGTGGGGGTCTCTGAGCTCACGGTGCCCGGGCGCACTGAGGAAGTGCCACCCATACCAGCAGCTAGATCAGACTGGTGACATTCCCTGCGGATGACACAGGCCGAGTGTGTGTGTGCGCGCGCGAGAGACAAGCCAGCACCTCGACACGGCCAATTAGAGGCCAGGAATGCGGAGCCCGCTCAGTTGTGGAGGGGGGAGGGCTGGAGTCCACAGCGATGGGAAACACTCTAGGATGGGGGCCTGTGTGTTTACAACAGTGACTTAATGTTCAGTCAACATCAGGGCCAGACTGCATCAAGATGTGGGTGTCTCCAGTGTTAGATCTTTAGATATTTACAGAGTTAAACGATCGTGGGATCAGGTGGGAAAATGAACAGGGTTGTCTTGAGTAGGAATATGAAGACAGGTGGAGGGGCAGGTAGTTCTGAGGAAGTAGAGAGACTGCGGAAGTACTTAGACAGATTTGGAGAATAGGCAAAGAAATGGCAGGTGAAATACAGCGTCGGGAGGAGTCTGGTCATGCACTTTGGTAGAAGAAATAAAACGGTAGACTATTTTGTAAATGGGGATAAAATGGGAGTCCTTGTGCAGGATGCCCTAAAGGTTCATTTGCAGGTTGAGTCTGTGGTGAGGAAGGCAAGTGCAATGTTAATATCCATTCTGAGAGGACTAGAGTGTAAAAGCAAGGATGAATGTTGAGGCTTTATGAGGCACTGGTGAGGCCTCACTTGGAGTATTGTGAGCAGCTTTTGGCGCCTCATCTCAGAAGGGATGTGCCTTTCAAAGGTGGTTAAGGCCTTTCATATGAAGAGTGTTTGATGGTTCTGGGCCTGTACTCACTAGAATTCAGAAGGACGGTGGAGGCGGAATTCTCAATGAAACCTATCAAATGTTGAAAGGTCGTGACAGAGTAGACGTGGAGAGGATGCTTCCTGTGGTGGGGGATTCTACGACCAGAGGGAGATGAGAAATTTCTTTAGCCAGAGAGTGGTGAATCCGTGGAATTCTTTGCCAGAGGTGGCTGTGGAGGCCGAGTCTTCATGTATGTTTAAGGCAGAGGTTGACAGATTCTTGATTGGTCAGGGCGTGAAGGGATACGGAGAGAAGGCAGGAGATCGGGGCCGAGAGGGAAATGGATCGGCCATGGTGAGCGGAACCCATTAAAAATAGATCGACAGACACCCAATGCGCAGAGAGGGAGAAATAAACAAATCATGCAAACGGTAGAAGCGTTTAGAACGTCAGTGAGTCCGCAGACACGAAGCCCGGAGCAGGCCACGGCCCGGGTCTCAGTTCATCACGCAGCAGAGCAAAACATGGCGGAGCCTGCGGACACGGAGCCCAGAGCCGGCCCACAGCCTCAGCGCCGCTGCAGGGGGCCTGTACCTCTAAATACAAAACAAATCCCTCTGTGCTGCACAAACAATATCAACCCGCAATTTGCTCCGCCTGACAGGTGTGGGATTTGAACCCACAACCTCCGTGTAAAGCCAGCATTGAGTCATGGAATTCTGCAGATCCAGAGCGGGCTCTTCCGCCCATCACCAACCCTGGGCACCCACTTACAGCAGGGTAATTGGTCACATGGGTGTAATTAGGCTGTGTGGGCTTGTTAGGCCGAAAGGGCCCTTTATTGTGGTGTATCTCGAAGTAAAAACATACAGTATTGTTGAAAATTATCCAGCACATATATATAGCTGGGGTGTCTAAGGCTTTTGAACAGTACTGTAGTTATTTTATGTTTTGCACTGTACTGCTGCCACAAAAAAAAACAAATTTCATGACAGATGTGAGTGATGATAAACCTGATTCTGATCTGTGTCTCTGTTGTGGACTGAGAGTGGGAAGGGGGCAGGAAGAGGGGAATCATGGTTGGGAAAAGGGAAAGGGAGAGGGGAGGGAGCGGAAAGCACCAGAGAGACATTCTGTAATGATCAATAAACCAGTTGCTTGGAATTGGATGACCTTGCCTGGTGTCTCAGGGCGGGGTGTATCTGCACCCGCACGTCCCCCCCACCCCCCGGCAATCCTTCCCATGGCATTCCACCCTCACCATTTCCAACATCCTTCTCTCCCACCAGATTTACGATCTCACTTTCCATTCCATGTTGACTTTTACCGTGCAGAAGTCTTCGGCACCCTAGCTTTGAGAAACCAATCAGAACCTCCTCAAATAATACAGGTGGAGTGCGCAAATCCAGTAAAATCCAGGTCCTACCACAGTTGGAAGTTCTGCCTGGCTGCAAGAAGGGATGTTTACAAACCAGCAGGCCTCCAAAGCTTCATGGGTGAAATGAAGCCCTGTTAATTTCATAACCCATCCGTTGAAGCATTACAAAAGTTACGTAATAAACTTGAGAGATTCAGCAGATCCTGAAAATCATGAGCAGCATAAACACTAAACGCTGGAAGAACTCAGCAGGTCAGACAGCATCTATGGAGCGGAATAAACTGTCGGTTTTGCGGGCCGAGGCCCTTCATCAGGACAGGAGAGGAAGGGGGAAGAAGCCCGAATGAGAAAGTGGGGAAGGGAAGAAGGACAAGCTGGCAGGTGACAGGTAGACCAAATGAGGGGATAAGGCGGGTATGTGGGGCATGGGTGATAAAGTAAGAAGCTGAGAGGTGATAGGTGGAAAAGGTAAAGGGTTGAAGAAGAAGGAATCTGATTGGAGAGGGTAGTGGACCGAGGAAGAAAGGGAAAAAGGAGGGGAACCAGAGGGAGATGACAGGTGAGGCAAAGAGAAAGGGTGAGAGAGGAACCAGAATGGGAAATGGAAGAAGAGAGAATGGGAAGGGGAGAGAGATTACTAGAAGTTAAAGAAATCAATGTTCATGACATCAGATTGGGGTTTACTAAAGTGGAATATAAGGCTGCTTCAACCTGAGTGTGGCAGTAGAGATGGCCATGGACTAGCTTGTCAGAATGGGAATGGGAAGTTAAGCTGAAATGCGTGGCCACCAGGAAATCGTTTGCCATGGACTCCCCATGGTGCTCCCCAAAGCTGTTCTCCCAGTCCACATCGGGTACCCAGGAGCACCAGAGACACGATAGGTGAGGCCAACCGGCTGGCGGGTGAAGCGTACAGGATGGGCGGGAAGAGACCAACCAGCCTTGAATCCACGTGGTACAAAAAAAGTAAGAAGTGCTCTTTTGTATTTCCAGGGGTGACCGAGTCCAAGTCCAAGTGACCGGCCGACAGAACGCAGGTGCCCCGCCAACCAACCTGCCAGAGACCAGGAAGACGGCGCGTCAGAGAGGGAGTCGGCTGCAGGTGCAGTGAGAAACTACGAGCTCAATGTCCAATGGAATATCTGGCTGAGCTCTCTGCTCACCAGTGTCAGCTCCTGACTGCTCACGAGTTCCGGGCGATGGGCTTCTCTCTCTTGGGAGAGTCAGAAATTGGGGCGACTGAGCAGAGCAGGTAAAATGGGTAATATTAGTGAATTCAGCTGCCAGGTGGACTCCAGGCTTGATAGCCTCTTTCCGCCCACGCTGTATATCTTTGTCATCGTCATTGGTCTTCCAACCAACTGCCTGGCAATGTGGGCCGCGTACCTCCAGATTAAGCAGAAGAACGAACTGGGAGTCTATCTTCTCAACCTGTCCATCTCCGATCTCCTCTACATTGCCACCCTTCCCCCTTGGATAAATTATTTCTTGCACCAGGACAACTGGATCCTGGGGCAGGAGTCCTGCAAGCTCTTCGGCTTCATCCTCTACACCAACATCTACATCAGCATCGCCTTCCTCAGCTGCATCTCCGTCGACCGCTACCTGGCCGTGGCTCACCCGCTGAGGTTCGCCAAGATCCGCAGGGTGAAGACGGCGGTGGTCACCAGCGCGGTGGTGTGGACCATCGAGATCGGCGCCAACTCCGCGCCGCTCTTCCACAATGAACTCTTCGAGGACCGCTTCAACCACACCTTCTGCTTCGAGAAGTACCCCATGGAGAAGTGGGTGGCCCAGATGAACCTGTACAGGGTCTTCATCGGATTCCTCTTCCCGTGGGTGCTCATGCTTTTCTCCTACCAAGGCATTCTCAAGGCCATTAAGGGGAACTTGTCCACGGAGAAGGGGGAGAAGGTGAAGATCAAGAGGCTGGCCCTCAGCCTCATCGTCATCCTGCTCCTTTGCTTCGCCCCCTACCACCTCATCTTACTGCTGCGTAGCATGATGTACCTAAGCAGTCCGCAGGGCTGCGAATTCGAGGAGGACATCTTCATGGCCTACCACGTCTCACTGGCCCTCACCAGCCTCAACTGCGTGGCCGACCCCATCCTCTACTGCCTGGTGAATGAGGGTGCCCGCAACGACGTGACCAGGGGGCTGGCTCCACTCCTCAAGTTCTTCACCAGCTCCAAGTCAACCGACATCGCCCGGTCGGTCACCCTGGACACACCGCTAGCCTCTAAAAAATCCCAGTACTTAAACATCGAGCTGGTGGTATTGAGGGAGGACTGCATACAGATGAAAACTTTGAGTGTATGAAAGCAAAAGATTGTGAGACTACATTTATAAATGTATTTTTATAACATGTGCGTTAACATTAAGAAGAAACTTATTTAATTCATCTTGGCACCTGTAAAGTGTTTGAACCAGCCACCCGTGCAGCCCCTATTCTGCTAAGTGTGTTCACTTTCACTGGCGGCCATATTTTCACCCGTGGGTGACCCACACCTGACCTCTGACCATCTCCTGCTATTGGCCACCTACCTTGGCAAAGCAGAGCCCCTCTGCACCAATTGGACGACTGCAGGGCTCCTGGGTGCTCAGTCATCACTTGCAGGTCAGTCAAGCCCGACCTCAAGGCCCCCCTGTCATCTCCAAAGGTGTAGGCCCCTGAGGCAACAGCAGAGACCCCTAAAGGAGAGAGGTGGCCTGTGCCCTGTGGGCGCCACATTCCTGAACGCAGGTCAGTCATCATGAAAAACTGTCCGGTAGCATTCCAGATTGGGAGGCTGGAACGCTTTCTCCTTGCATACTGTATCTGTTACCCTGCTTGGCATGGCTTGACAGATGCATTAGAGTGGTAAAGAGAAAATCCGACAATATCCATCCACTTCCCTTGCAGGTGAAGCCAGCTCTGAGCAAGAATGGGGTTTGGAAGGAACCTCCCCCACAGGTATCACTGACTCCCCGCTGAGGGGAGGACATAATAGGGACTGGGACTACCAGGGACCTTGACCACTTGTACACCCTGGGGTGAGAACTGATATCGTTACAGAGTGGGGTCATTCTACCTCCCACCCTTGTTCGATGTCAATCCCAAGAGTAAGGTTATAGGCCGATCCCCACCCACTCCTGGCCCCAGACTGGCATTAGGTATCAGGGACAAACAAGAGAGAATCTGCAGATGCTGGAAGTCCAAGCAACACACACAAAATGCCGGAGGAACTCAGCAGTCCGGGCAGTGTCTACGGAAAAGAGTAAACAGTTGGCGTTTCGGGCCGAGATGTTGACTGTTGACTCTTCTCCATAGATGCTGCCTGGCCTGCTGAGTTCCTCCAGGATTTTAGGCATTGGGGTTCATTGGACTCATAGGGTGCCAGAGCCAACAGGACAATAGACCAAAATGGGATTGATTTTAGTGTCTCGTGTGGGATAGCATGGATATGACGGGCCACGTGGCCTCAAATGTACCGTGGATGTCTCTATTTTATTTATTCACTGACTGAATGTGGGAAGGGCCACTATTTATTGCTAACTGGGTGGTTTGCCCCCATTTATTGCTTGTCGAAACATTCCTCGTCTTGAATTGTACATTGGCCAGTTTGTCAGTTTCCTTCCCTCTCTGACAGATGGGTCTTCTAACAAAGGTGAGATCATCAGTACTGATAATAAGCTTTTATTTAATTAATCAGGTTATAATTACCAAGTCAATGTGAAGGGATATTGAACTATCAGATTGTTAACTCTGGACCATAGAGGATTTGAACCTACAGGTCAGCGGCTCTGGAATTCTAATCCAGGAACCCATATACAAAGCCAAAGTTTCCTCCCTCTCAGTTGGTCTGTACTGTCCCAGCTCTGGGCTCCACACAGCTTTAAACTCAGGATCTTTCTGGTCCATTTTGCATTTGATCACTCGATCAGCTCTCGCTTCTACTCAGTTATGTACCTTTCTGTTTGTTTTCTAGCTGGGAGTGGGGGGAGTCTCCTCTCTCCCCTGGTCCTCTTTTCCTGCCTCTCTCCCACTGTGTGGCCTGTGCTCTGTCAGTCCAGCTGGCCCTCCTCCATCCAACTCCCTGCGCTGGATAAGTCACTGAAATCTCACTCAGGCCTGGCGGTTAGTCGCCACGACGCATCGCCCCACCACCCCCACTCGCGTTTCCCTCTCCCAGCCTCGAGGCGTTGAGGACCGCGTCCGGCTGTTTCGTCGCACAGCAATTGCCAGTCTGAGCTCGATGGTCCAATCTCAAGACGATGAACCCAAGTCCCATTTTGCATCACCGGTCAGCATACTCCAGCTCCATAACAAACCCTTCAGCCCATCTAGTCTGTGCTGAACTGCCTGGTCCCATAGAGTCACACACAATGTCACACACAATGTCCTTCATACCCTCCCAACTATTCGAACTTCTCTTGAGTGTCATAATCCATAAGTCCGTCATATAGCTGTGGAGGATGTCATTGGGTGTACTTAAAGCAGAGGTTGATGGGTTCTTGATTAGTCAGGGCGTCAAAGGTTACGGGAAGAAGGAAGGAGAATGGGATGAGAGGGATAAGAAATCAGTTATGGTGGGATGGTGGTGCGGACCCAAATTGAACTCCACACTCAAATCACCCTCTGAGTGAAGACATTCCCCCTCAAAAATTTCGGCTTTCACCATTAACCCATGACCTCTCGTTCAAGTCTCAGCCAACCTCATTGGAAAAAGCATAAAAAATTTATCTCTTCCCTCATGCTTTTGTACACGTCTGTCACGTCCCCCCTCATTCTCCTCCACTCCAGGGGAATAAAGCTCTAACCTGCTCAACCTTTCCCAGTAACTCAAGTCCTGGCATTGGGACATAGGATGGTATAGCACAAGAACAGGCCTTTCAGCTCAACGTCAAGACAGGTCAAAGGTTAATTTTATTGTCCAAGTATGCACGTGCAATACACATCTGATATTTGTATTCTCGAGAGAGCCGTGCCAAATCAAGCTAAATACCTTCTTTCTGCACAAGACCCACATTCCTCCATTCTTGGGTGTATCTAACATCCTCGTAAGAGGTACTATTGCCTCCATTCCTGGCGGTTCATTCCCG
Organism: Hypanus sabinus; assembly: GCF_030144855.1. Taxonomy (NCBI): domain Eukaryota; kingdom Metazoa; phylum Chordata; class Chondrichthyes; order Myliobatiformes; family Dasyatidae; genus Hypanus; species Hypanus sabinus. Next base: position 44,442,558 of record NC_082731.1, on the reverse strand, counting down.
GAGCCCACTGCACTCTGCGTCACTCTACCCACACACCTCCTTTAAACTTTCTCCCTCTGATCTTGAATAGATGTTCTGTTAACTTTTCTATCCTGAGGAAAGGATTCTGTCTGTGTCCTCGAACAAAGTCTCTCAGAGTTTGATCAGCTCCTTCCCTCTGAGGTCTCCCCTTCAGGCTCCAAAGCTCCAAGGAAACCAGCACCTAGCATTGCCAACCTCTGCTGAGCATTGTGGGAACGCTGTGTTGACACCGGTCGGTCCCCCAGCCAACTCCCAGCTGTGCCAGTTCTTAACGCAATGAACGCACGATACAGAATCTTGAATCTTAATCTCCCCTCGTACCCTCTAATCCAGGCAGCGTCCTGCACCCTCCCCAAAGACCCCCAAACTGAACTGCGCTCTCTCGGTTCTCCCAATGCCCTCCCCGAGAACGAGCGACACAGGAACAGGAGTGGAACTGGCAGCAAACAAAATGGCAGAGGAGCTCAGCGGGTCGGGCAGCACCTGAGGGAAGGACCCTTCACCTGGACCGAAAGGTAGAGGGGAGGTAACCAGGTGAGGGGGAGGGGCAAGAGGACGAAGGTGGGTGCAGATAGATGGATGGAAGAGGGGAGATTGGGACTAGCAACCGAGGCTGGGAGGTGATAGGTGGACCCTGGTGAGGAGGGGTGATAGGCAGACGGAGGAGGGACGGATGAAGACAGGATGAGAGGTGGAGGCAGCAAAAAGGCAGTAAATGGAATTAGACAGGAGGGAAAATTGGAGCGTGAAACACAGTGAGGGAGGTGGGGGAGTGCAGATGGGAACAGGTGTGGGAGGGGACCCAGTGGGAAGAGTGTGTGGGTGATTGACTGATGGAGGGGGTGGGGAGGGAGCCCGGTAGGAGGAGTGTGTGGGTGATTGACAGATGGAGAGGGTGGGGGATAAGACCCAGTGGGAGGGGTGTGTGGGTGATTGACAGATGGAGGGGTGGGGGATAAGACACAGTGGGAGGGGTGTGTGGGTGATTGACAGATGGAGGGGTGGGGATAAGACACAGTGGGAGGGGTGTGTGGGTGATTGACAGATGGAGGGGTGGGGATAAGACACAGTGGGAGGGGTGTGTGGGTGATTGACAGATGGAGGGGTGGGGATAAGACACAGTGGGAGGGGTGTGTGGGTGATTGACAGATGGAGGGATTGGGGATAAGACCCAGTGAGAGGGGTATGTGGGTGATGGACAGATGAAGTGGGTGAGAGATAAGACCCAGTGGAAGCGGTGTGTGGGTGATTGACAGATGGAGAGGGTGGGGGATAAGACCCAATGGGAGTGTGTGGATGACAGGCAGATGGAGGGGGTGAGAGAGGGAGCCCAGTGGGTGGAGTGTCTCCAGGGACAATCCTTCCAGCGTCTGCAGGATCTGGTGTCTTGAGGAGCAGGCTGTCTCTGTTTCATCCTCTGTCTTTTCCTGGACGATCCTGCATCAATCTCCATCTCAATCATGGTCCTCAGTGCCTGTGCCCCTTTGGTACAGAGGTTTGCAGATTCACCACCTTCTGAATGAATGAAATTCTTCTTGTTTCTGTTCGGAGAAACGTCGCCATCTGCGTGATCTTCTAAGGTCATTCTGGTGTAAGTTTGCCAAGATGCTCCGGAGAACATCTTCCTTTAATTGTTCTCACTTCTGCATCATCTCGGCTGTGCACGTGCCAGCTACCAAAGCCAGATACCCCTGCCCCAAAGCCTGCAATGGAGCAGAAGTTCCCACGGTAACACCCTTTAGAAAGAAAGCACTGCTTTCCTGCGTTTACTGCTGAAGAAACCGTATCATCCTTTTGTGTTGAGAATGCGCTCGCTGGCCCTTTCAAAACATTTTTCTGCCTTCTCTCTTGAAGTTCCTGACGGCTTTCTTTCTTTGAGACCCCAGTAGTTTTCCAGGTACTTTTGGCCCCAACAGGGACAAGAGGTTTAAGGATCAAACTGGATCTTTATTTTTCTTACTCTATTTAGAGCAGGGGTCCCCAACCAGGGGCCCACGGGCCCCCTTGATTAATGGCATTGGTCCAGGTTGGGAACCCCTACTTTATAGAAACGGCGTGCTTTCAGGCCCCTCTGGTCCAGCAAACAACGCTGCAAAGGTTCACCCAAAGAACATTGGAATGCAGGAGGAAACTAAAACAGGAGGGATGGGGAGCAAACGGGCGATAGGTGAATGTAAGAGCAAGTGAAAGTCGTTATGGAGCCAGTCCATTCAGAGATGTTACTCCAGGAACTGGAGATCTAGAGCTGTCCCAATAGGGGCTATCAATTCAGGAACCTGTGACTTTTCAGAACTTTGAAAATATTACTCCAAGTGCCGTTACTCCAGCCAAAATCACTCCAGCAAGAGATGTTCTATATATCATTACTCCATGACTGTTACTCCAAACACTGTTTGTCCAGAAATGGTTACTCCAATCAATGTTTGTCCAGAGATTGTTACTCCGATCAATGTTTTCAGAGAGAGTGTTAGTCCAATCAATGTCTAGAGATTGTTATTCTACTGTTTGTCCAGAGATTGCTACTCCAATCACTGTTTGTCCAGAGATTGTTACTCCGATCACTGTTTGTCCAGAGGTTGTTACTCCGATCACTGTTCGTCCAGAGATTGTTACTCCAATCACTGTTTGTCCAGAGATTGTTACTCCAATCACCGTTTGTCCAGAGATTGTTACTCCAATCACCGTTTGTCCAGAGATTGTTTCTCCAATCACCGTTTGTCCAGAGGTTGTTACTCCAATCACTGTTTGTCCAGAGATTGTTACTCCAATCACTGTTTGTCCAGAGATTGTTACTCCAATCACCGTTTGTCCAGAGATTGTTACTCCAATCACCGTTTGTCCAGAGATTGTTTCTCCAATCACTGTTTGTCCAGAGATTGTTACTCCAATCACTGTTTGTCCAGAGATTGTTACTCCGATCACTGTTTGTCCAGAGATTGTTACTCCGATCATTGTTTGTCCAGAGATTGTTACTCCAATCATTGTTTGTCCAGAGATTGTTACTCCAATCACTGTTTGTCCAGAGATTGTTACTCCAATCACTGTTTGTCCAGAGATTGTTACTCCGATCACTGTTTGTCCAGAGATTGTTACTCCAATCACCGTTTGTCCAGAGATTGTTACTCCAATCACCGTTTGTCCAGAGATTGTTACTCCAATCACCGTTTGTCCAGAGATTGTTACTCCAATCACCGTTTGTCCAGAGGTTGTTACTCCAATCACCGTTTGTCCAGAGATTGTTACTCCAATCACCGTTTGTCCAGAGGTTGTTACTCCAATCACCATTTGTCCAGAGATTGTTTCTCCAATCACCGTTTGTCCAGAGGTTGTTACTCCAATCACCGTTTGTCCAGAGATTGTTACTCCAATCACTGTTTGTCCAGAGATTGTTACTCCGATCACTGTTTGTCCAGAGATTGTTACTCCGATCACTGTTTGTCCAGAGATTGTTACTCCAATCACTGTTTGTCCAGAGATTGTTACTCCGATCATTGTTTGTCCAGAGATTGTTACTCCAATCACTGTTTGTCCAGTGATTGTTACTCCAATCACTGTTTGTCCAGAGATTGTTACTCCAATCACTGTTTGTCCAGAGATTGTTACTCCGATCACTGTTTGCCCAGAAATTGTTACTCCGATCATTGTTTGTCCAGAGATTGTTACTCCAATCACTGTTTATCCAGAGATTGTTACTCCAATCATTGTTTGTCCAGAGATTGTTACTCCAATCACAGTTTGTCCAGAGATTGTTACTCCAATCACCGTTTGTCCAGAGATTGTTACTCCAATCACTGTTTGTCCAGAGATTGTTACTCCAATCACTGTTTGTCCAGAGATTGCTACTCCGATCATTGTTTGTCCAGAAATTGTTACTCCAATCACTGTTTGTCCAGAGATTGCTACTCCGATTATTGTTTGTCCAGAGATTGTTACTCTGATCATTGTTTGTTTAGAGATTGTTACTCCGATCACTGTTTGTCCAGAGATTGTTACTCCGATCACTGTTTGTCCAGAGATTGTTACTTCAATCAGTGTTTGTCCAGAGATTGTTACTCCAATCACTGTTTGTCCAGAGATTGTTACTCCAAACGCTGTTACTCCAACCACTAACACCTCAAAGCACTTTTACCACGTGGTACTATATTCATGGTTACTCTGAAGTCTGTCACCCCAGGTCCCCTATTTCCGATAATTCCGTCAGTGTTACTCCAGCCATTCTCCAAGTGGAGATTGCTATTTCAAATATTGTTACTCAAGGCTGAGTTACAACAGCGACTGTTACTTCGGGGACTATTACTCCAACACTGTTACTCTAGGGACTTTTATTCCAAACAGCCACGCTAGGCACAGATACAGGGGGCAGACAACCCAACCCCTCACCAACCTGCAGTCAATTATAAAGACGGGTATCCAGTTGTCAGCTATTGGACCTTTGCACACACCCCGCCCCCACATTGCCGAACTGGGAGTCTCCTCGTGATCTGACCCGACCGTTTAACCCACCATGGGCACGGTGTTGCTTCCTCTCAATGATTGACCTCAGCACTCTGTGTTGAAACGGGCACCACAGGACTCAACATTTGCAGTAGTCACGGCCGGAGTGAAAGAACATTAAAGAACGAGGTGGATAATGAGGTCCATGTGCCTTCTCTGGGGCAATCAGGCCAGTCGGACACTTCAGCATCGCCCCTCTCCCCTCCAGTGCCCAAAATCATTGCCATGTTGTTCAGACATACTGTTCTGAATTTCCTGAAAGCCAACAGGATCAAGCAGGAAAGTTGCCTGTAGGACTGAATCAAAGTAAGAACCTATTGTCTACCCATGATAGAGGTATACACAATTATGAGGGGTTTAGAGAGGGTAAGTGTGAGCAGGCCTTTTTCCACTGAGGTTGGGTGGGTCTACAACCAGAGGTCACGGGTTAAGGGTGAAGAGTTGAAGGGGAACATGACGGTAAACTTCTTCACTCAGAAGGTCGTGAGAGTGTGGAATGAGCTGCCAGTGTAAATGGTGCATGTGAGCTCGATTTCAATGTTTAAGAGAGGTTTGAATAAGTACATGGATGGTAAGGGTATGGAGGGCTGTGGTCCTGGTTCAGGTCGCTGGGAGTAGGCAGGTTAAACAGTTTGGGCATGGACTAGGTGGGCTGAAGGGCCTGTTTCTGTGCTGTAATTTTTCTCTGACTTTAATGTGAAGGGGTGGAAGACTTAAATTTCTGTGGCACCTCCCACCACCTCAGTGACACCCCCACCCTTCCAAATTAAAAGGCTTTAAAGCCAGTGAAGATTCCTTTGTGTTTGTGGCGGGGGGGCGCGGCAGGCAGGAAGTGGTCGGATCATCAGGTGGAAGGTGGGATATCCCCGTGCTACGCATCAACTGCGTGCGCCCCCAAGTCCACAAGGGTGAGATAGCAATCAGTCATTCACAAAATGATACTTCAGTTTACTGCAAGGAATTCCTCATTCAGAATGCACATGCATTCCTCGTAAAGAAATCTCTCCTTCGTTGGATTCTTCACTGCCTCCTTCTGGGCAGTGTCTTTACAAGACGGGTGACCCCAGCCGTTATCAATACTCTTCAGAGATTGTCTGCCTGGCGTCAGTGGTCGCATAACCAGGACTTGTGATCTGCATCGGCTGCTCGTACGACCATCCACCACCTGTTGCCATTGCTTCATGTGACCCTGATCGGGGGCTAAGCAGGTGTTACACCTTGCCGGAGGGTGACCTGCAGGCTAGCAGAGGGAAGGAGCACCTTACACCTCCTTTGGCAGAGACGTAACTCCACCCCACTACCTAACAAGAGTATGTCTCCACCTAATTAATCATAGACATGTTATTCCAGAAGTCCATCAGATGAGTACCTGCTACATTCCTGCCCAAGTATATCGTTCCTGAGGTAGGGACACCAGACCTGTGCAGAATATTGCACCAAGACACTCTTAAAGACAGCGGAGTCAAGGGATATGGGGAGAAGTCAGGAACGGGATACCAGGCAGACAATCTCTGAAGAATATTGATAATGGCTGGGGGGTCATCCCCGTAAGCAGAACTAGGCCATTCGGCCCATTGGCTCTGCTCTGCCACTCAGTTATGTCTGACTTATCATTCTTCTCAACCCCTCTCTCCTGTATTCTCCCCGTAACCTTTGACATCCTTACTAATCAAGAATTATTCCCCACAGGCAGATTAAAGACAGGTGGAAGACCGTGATCGCCCGTGTCACACGGCACAGTACAGAACGATGATGGTGGCCCAAATATTAATTCCCATCCCTGGGGGTACCAACACCTTTCGATCTCTCAGTGTTTAAAATGTGCCCCACCTTTCTCCACGATGTCACAGTTTTACTTGTTATATTCCACCCGCCTGTTCACCTAACCTATCTGAAACCACACTGTGTTCCTCACAGCCTTCTCTCCCACGCACCCTTGGATTTATTACGCTTGACTCTGCATTCAGCCAGGGCCCCACGCTGATCACTACAGCACCCCACAGATAGGCTCCCTGCTCTCTGCCTGCTACCATTTGCCCATTCAAAATCCGCACCAAGACCTTACACTCAATACCGTAGTAAAACAGAAGGCCGTCAGATGCCCAGCGTGCAGGAGAAAGGGATCATGCAAACAATAAAAGTAAGCAAATGAAGTTCACGAAGGTGAGTCCACAGCAACGAAAAAGGCCATCACTGCAGCCGGTCCAACCAGTCAGTCGTCGGCCACGGCCTCCATTCAGCGCAGAGACCCGTAAACCTTGCAGACAGCTGACCAGGCCCATCCCTCACCTCCTGACCTTTCCACTCTGCCCCTTTCACTTCTCCCCCCCACCTTGCCCTTTGACCTTGTTTTGCCTTAGTGGCACATTTATATATTACTTGTAAACAATATGTTAATTCTTCAAATGTCAGTGACTGTTTACAGATACACTTTTAATATAATATTCCAATCTGCTGCAGGCAGCTGAAGTTTCAAGACTTCCCAATACTTTCTATTCAGGTTTAACGCCCTGCTTTCAGGTTGAATTGCTTTTGATTTCTGTATAAAGTAACCACTGTTCACTAATTAACTATCAGCTCATCCTTCCCCGTTACACAATACTGGATCTAAAACAGAAATCGAAAACACTGTAAATATTCCACAAGAGGGCACCGTTCCGGTGAAAGGTCTTTGACCTGAAAGACTAACTCTGTCTCACAGATGCTGCCTGACCCTCTGAGTATTTTATTGAACGATTTATTTATTTAGAGATGCCGGACGGAATAGGCCCTCCTGACCCAGAGAGCTCACTGCTAGCAACCCCCCCTCTCTAACCCCAGCAGGGGCTCCCACTCCCACTACATACACAGGCCACACAATCTTTATCTCGGCACCTCACCCCCCAGCTGTGCCCCCAAGTGGCACCCTTTCCCCCTTTGCAAATGTTGGATTGGGGGGGCAGTATTGTTACTTTTCTTGGGGTTGAACTTTGCCGAGCTTCCTTGTATTTTTATAAAAATCACCCAGACCAGGGGTTCCCAATCTTTATGATGCCACAGGCCAATGCCGCTAAACGAGGAGTCCATGGGCCTCAGGCTGGGGATCCCTGCATGACCGGACTGTTTACAATAACCTACTAACCGGTACGCCTTTGAGCTGTGGGAGGAAACCGGAGCATCTGGGAATAAAAACCCGCACAGTCACGGGGAGAACGTTCAGAGAATCCTTACCGAGGGCGTCAGGATTGAACTCCGAACTCCGGAACGCTCTGAGCTGTAACAACACCACGCAAACCACTACGTTACCATGGCAACCCTATTTCCAACTATTCCCAGGGGGTATTTCCAGCATTTTTGATTTTATTTTAGATTTCTAGCATCTGCAGATTTTCATCACTTGGATCTAACACGGCGCACTCTTTAATAGTTCCTCCACATACAGACCTACAGAAAAACATTCTAATATGCTCCATAGACACAGTTTGTTTGATTCAACTCATCTGTAAGCAATTCTCCATCATTTCTCTCTACTCCCCTGCACTTCTGGTTTCCCAAGTTTTACCGAATCTTCATGACAATGTAGAGATCAAAAACTATCTCCCACCAATGACCTTGGCCTCTAGCTGCCTCCTATTACCCAATCCTTTGCTTGGTTTTCCGAGCTATTATCATTCCCCCTTTGCTGCCTTCTGTTCCTCCACATCAGGATAATTCCACTTCCATTTCCATTCCATTCATCTTTTCAAATAAGCACCCCCAGTTTTCTTCTGGTTGGAAAGCCAACCTACAATCTACTGATCTAATGCACATCTCAGTAAGTCCATAAGATATAGGAGCAGAAGTAGGCCATTCAGCCCATCGAGTCTGCTCCACCATTCAATCATGGGCTGATCCAATTCTTCCAGTCATCTCCACTCCCCTGCCTTCACCCCATTCCCTTTGATGCCCCGGCTAATCAAGAACCTATCTATCTCTGCCTTAAATACACCCAATGACTTGGCCTCCACAGCCTCTTGTGGCAACAAATTCCACAGATTTACCACCTTCTAACTAAAGTAATTTCTCCGCATCTTAGCTCTAAATGGACGTCCTTCAATCCTGCAGTCATGCTTTCTTGTCCTAGAGTCCCCCACCATGGGAAATAACTTTGCCATATCTAATCTGTTCAGGCCTTTTAACATTCAGAATGTTTCTATGAGATCCCCCCCCCCCACCTCATTCTCCTGAACTCCAGGGAATACAGCCCAAGAGCTGCCAGACTTTCCTCATATGGTAACCCTTTCATTCCTGGAATCATTCTCGTGAATCTTCTCTGAACCCTCTCCAATGTCAGTATATCCTTTCTAAAATAAGGAGCCCAAAACTGCACACAATACTCCAAGTGTGATCTCACGAGTGCCTTACAGAGCCTCAACATCACATCCCTGCTCTTGTATTCTATACCTCTAGAAATGAATGCCAACATTGCATTTGCCTTCTTCACAACTGACTCAACCTAGATGGTCCAGCTGGTTATTTCAACCAGTTGGTTATTTCAAGACGTTTCTTTCCATGACGGGTGACCCCAGCCATTATCAATACTCTTCAGAGATTGTCTGCCTGGCATCAGTGGTCGCATAACCAGGACTTGTGATCTGCACCGGCTGCTCGTACGACCGTCCACCACCTGCTCCCATGGCTTCACCTGACCCTGATCAGGGGGCTAAGCAGGTGCCACACCTTGCCCAAGGGTGACCTGCTGGCTTGCAGAAGAAAGAAGCACCTCACACCTCTTTTGGTAGAATCATATCTCCACCCCAGCACCCTAAATAATCATAGATGTTGTTAAAAGAAACAGGGATAGTGAAACAGTCTCAACATCTTTGCACCCTGCATGTGCAGAACACAAATTCTCCCACTTTAGACCACTGCAGTCCCACTGACGAGAAACATCCAATCACAGCAGCGTTGACAACCAATAGTCCAACAGTCCAATCCCAAACTAGGATGGGATCGTGGGGGGGGGGAGATGGGATAAGCGGCAATTGTGAATTCTCAGAGTCAGTAAAAAATAAGTGATGTGAACCTTGTGGATGATTGTTAAGACTGAAGTTGGTGTTGTGTAAAAACCCTTAAGGTCTATTTAAGGACACCAAACTTTTCCCATCTTATTAAGAGGGCAGATACTCAAACTGAAGCTAACATTGATCTGATAGCAGCCTCTCCTGCTTTAACAATCTCCCTATATTATTTACGGCAAAGATGGCCTTCCTCTCTGATCACTTGCAGTGTCCGTGACAACCACCAGGCTCTGTTCCCCTACCCATCCCCTCTGTCTCCCTGTTTCCGTTGGAAACTCCCTCTCTGCATCCATTCTATCGTAGCCCTTCAACTCTCAATGAGGTTACCCCTCGCTCTTCTGAGCTCCAGCGAGTACAGGCCCAGAGCCGTCAAACGCTCTTCACGTGACAGGCCTCTCTGTCCCGGAATCATCTCTGCAAACCTCCTTTGAAGCTTCCTCAATGTCAGCACACCCTCTCTGAGCGTCGTGGCCCAATCTGCTCACCAAGAGAGGCCTTTCTGTTCATATCCAGCATCTCGCTTCACAGAAAATCCTCACCCGTCCCAGGACGGATACCCCCACATCCTCGCCCTGACTAAGACAAAGGAGGTCCTCCTGAGTGTTCCTACCAGGTCCATTAATTCCCCAGAATTAACCCTCAGCCAATGAAGTCAAGGGAAGAGTCGATTTCATTTGTTTGTACAGAAGTTTGAAGGGAGTGTGGAAACTCCAGCACTGAGTAAGTCCTGGCACATCCAGTCGATGTGGAGGACCCATTCACTGTCAGCAGCACTGTGATGATATCCTCTGATGCAGCCTACGAGACTGACTTGAATCCAGATCGCTGAATGCAGATTATACCTTGAAAGCCTCTTTTGAATTGTATCGATACTGATGAGTTTGGTACGCTTGGTTAATAAAGACTTTATACATAAACTTGGTCCGGTGTTGATGTGTGCTTTTTGTTATTATTGTTTGTTCAGCCACAAGAAGCGGACAATCCCGGTCTTCGTCTTCTAAAGCCCCCTCATCCCCACTGGGGCACAGGCCACGACCACAGCTCGCCAGAGTCCTCTGTTCTGAGCCAGAGGTTCAAGTGCAGCCCAGCTTTGCAGATCCTTCCTCTCCCAGACATGAGCCCGTTGGATCTTCCGTTGGTGTGTCAGTGGCTCTGGGAAAGGGGTTTCTAGCCCCATGGCCAACCGTCCCCCCCTTCACAGCCAATTGTGGGACTGTCCCCGGTGGAAATGACCATTCATCACTTACCCCAAGCGAGCGATGGCTCAGGAGACACATGTAGACCAAGGTGGGTAAGGACGGAAACATCAGTGAGCTGAACACGTTCGTATGTAAGCTCAGTGGCCACTTTAGGCACACCATTGATCAGGGTCCAGCGTGGATTTTGCGTCCTAGCTGTGTACAGGATACTGCAGCAGGCTCCCCCTCCCCTTGCAGCCAATGAGCCCAAAGGACTGGCAGAGAGCGATACGGTTTTGCACCGAGGCTGTCACAGGAGTTGCCGGTCAGCGTAGGACGGCCTTAAGGACTCTAGCTCTGGGTGTTTTACTTGGGGTTTACTACCGAAGCCTTCCCCACGAGTGGGTACAGCAGCGGAGGAGTGAGATCGGAGATTTCCTTCTCCCAGGTGAGCTGACGAGCCCCGGCTGCCCGAAGCGACTGGTTTTTAGGTACCAGTAACCCGCCTTTGCCTCTTCTTCCATCAGTGGAAACGGTTCCAATAGGCTGAGTAGCTAAGCCACACACGAAGGCCAGGAGCTGCACTTGATTGCCAGAGGCTACTTGAGGGAGCACAACAGGTAGTGGGAGCTTGTCCCCATTACCACCTCCCCCACCTATTACAACCTGAAGGAGACAAATGCACCTGTTCATTTATGCAAATATCTAATTAACCAATCAGATTACAGCAGCTCGATGCATAAAAGTGTGCTGACATGGTGAAGAGGTTCAGCACTTAAATAATAAATGGGGATCTTATCTGAAGATTTTCACTGGTGGCTCAGTGGCCCCAGAGAGCAGTGAGGCGGATTTGGGATGTACGTGCCTCAACTTGGAGTTGAGATTGGTCACTGGGTTTCAGATGGTGTTTCTGTCTTTGCAACAGAATTATTAGCAATCCTCTGGGCCTTATGGTGGATAGAAGACCCTCGATCATGCAGGGTTATCATCTGTTCGGATTCTGCTGCTGCCTTAGAGGCTATAAAAGGGAATAAGTCAAAAGCTCGTCCTGACATAGTTCTGCCAGGTTCCCTTAGTTTTGTTTAGAGTAGGGAGGATGGGTTGTGAAGTCAGATTTACATGGATACCTGGGCAAGCTGGGGTGGAGGGAAATGAAATTGGGGATGGCATTGCAAAGTCTTCCTTACAGAGCAGGCAAGTAGGAATTAGAATACCCCTCGGAAGAGCAGAATTGAGAAGTAGGATTTTAAAAAATGTTATAGAGAAGAAATGCCAGGCGGATTGGAAAACTGAATTAAGGGGAAGGTGTTTCTTTTCTAGTCACCCTCTAGTTAAAAGGTCTCAGACTGTTACTCTTTAAATCATAGAGATATGGTGAAATTATCAAGATTTAGGTTGGGGCATTATAGGCTGAACAATTACTTAAAGATAACAGGAAAACATTCAACTGAATTCTGTGACTGTGGTAGTCCAGAGACAGTTCAGCATGTTTTGCTGAGTTGTAATCGATATAAAATTGAAAGAAGAATATTGTTCAAGAGGCTGTCTGACTTAAATGTATTTTGTTTTTCTATTTAATCTTTGTTTGGCCACCAAGAGAACCGCCATCTGATTGAAAAGTTTATCATTCTGTTTCTATGTGCGACTAGTTTATATTTGAGAATTTGAGCTCCTTGAAATTCTGTAATTAATTGTACATCCTGCAGAGGGCAGTAGTACGCTGAGATGCGTCTAAACTGCCGGAAATAGAAGAGGAAGAGGAAGGAGCGGTTCGGTTGCTGTTCAGAATGTGATCTCAGCGACTTTGACCACGGAATGATTGTGGCTGCCAGGTGGGGCGGTTTGAGAATGTCAGAAAGTGCTGACGTCCTGGGATTTTCATGCACAACAGTCTCTAGGTTTTACAGAGAATGGTGTGAAAAAAACTAAAAAAAAACATCCAGTGAGCGGCAGACCTTATTAATGAGAGAGGTCGGAGGAGAACGGCCAGACTGGTTCAGGCTGACAGGAAGGTGGCAGTAACTAAATAACCAGGCGTCACAACAGCGGCGTGCAGAAGAGCTTCTCTGAATTTACATGTCGAACCTCGAAGTGGATGGGTACAGCGGCCGAGAACCACAGACTTACACACAGAGTAGGGAAAGTGGCCACTGAGTGAACGTTCTAATCGTTCCACAGTTACTGTCACTGAGACTGTTTTGTTCTTAGAATCGAAATACGTAATGATTTGAGTTCCCTAGCTGCTGTCGGGGACGGTGGGGTTTCAACTCTACTCACTAACCCAGTGACTCCCGGCAGATTTACAAACTCGCTCTCCGCTCCTGATGTGGTACTGTTGGAAAGTCTCGGGCACCCGAGCCATATACACGTGCCTAAGACTTTTCCACAGTACTCTACGGGCTGGGGGTCATGAGTTGTGGGCACACTACGTTGGTGCCAGAAATATGCCGACACTTGCAGGCTGTCCACACACACTCACACTCACACACACACACACACACACAGACACACTCACACACTCTCACACACACACAGACACACTCACACGCACACACACACTCACAGACACACTCACACTCACACTCTCACACACACACACACACAGACACACTCACACTCTCACACACACAGACACACTCATACTCACACACACACAGACACACACACTCACACACACACACACAGTCACACTCTCACACACACAGACACACACACACACTCACACACCACACAGATACACACACACCACACAGACACACTCACACTCTCACACACACACAGACACACTCACGCTCACACACACACACACTCACACTCACACACACACACTCACACACACACACACAGAGACACACACACTCACACACACACACACTCACACACCACACAGACACACTCACACACACGCACACACTCACACACACACACACACACACACTCACACACACACACACACACACACTCACACACACACAGACGCATTCACACACACAGACACACTCACACGCACGCGCACGCACACGAACGCACACGCACGCACACTGCTGTTTATTGACACAGATAACGCGTTTCAATGTATCTGTGACAGATAAAGCTAATCTGTCTCAGACTGGTTTCCTTGGAGCGGGGGAGATTGAAGGGAGATTTAACTGAGGCAACACAGAAAGAGCCTCTAATTGCCCTCTCGCTGTGGCAGGAGCGGTGCCTGTCTCTGCCTTGTTAGTGAGAGAGAGCGCCCGTGGGAGATGTCGAAGTGTTGGGATGGTCTCTGGGAGTTTTGCTCGTACTTGCTGGGTGGTTGGGGGCTGATGCTTTGCTTCTGTTTGTGTGAGCGTGGGTGGTGGGTTTGGGGTTCTACCATTTTTCTGTCATTCATTCTTTGTGTTTTCTTCTCTCTCCTGTTTCGCTCTCCAGTAAGAACTTCAGGTGGAATACTGCACACATTCTCTGATATTATATAGAACCACTGAACTTATGGCTCCAATCACCCGGGTTCAACCCTGACTGCCGGTGCTGTTGGTGTCGGGAGTTTGCCCCTTCTCCCTGGTTTGTCCCGGTGCTCCAGTCTCCCCCACATTCCAAAGATGAGTGGGCCGGGATGTTAGTAAACCTCTGTGAATTGTTGTCGTTTGTGGGTGAGTGGGGGAATATGGGAAGGAATGATGGGAATGAGAGGAACTATTAACCAAAGTTAAACTACAGGTGGCCCCCGTTTTTCGAACGTTCACTTTACGACAACTCGCCGTTACGAAAGACCTACATTCGTACCTGTTTTCGCTAACCAAAGAGCATTTTCACTTTTACGAGAAAAAGACACCCGCTTTATACGCGTGTTTACCTCGAGAAAGACTACTGTGACCGCGAAGCCCTGTGCAGGCAGTTGTGTGCGTACACGTGGTCATGCGTGGGCATGTACCTGGCAATTTTTTTTCTCTCCAAATCGATTTTGGCTCGCTGTCTTCCCAATGCTGATAAGTGAAACTACACCGTACGTACAATATTTCTACTTTATATAGGGTGTATATTTATTGTATCATTCCTGCTTTTACTATATGTTAGTGTTATTTTAGTTTTATGTGTTACTTGGTATGATCTGGTAGGTTATTTTTGGGTCTGGGAACACACAAAAATTTTTCCCATATAAATTAATGGTAATTGCTTCTTCACTTCACGAATTTCGGATTACAAACGGTTTCATAGGAACGCTCTACCTTCGGATAGCGGGGGAAACTTGTATTACTTTATTCCGTTATTAACAGGAGAATAAGTAGAAAAACATGGATGGGAAAGTTTTGAGATTCACTATGGACTCAGCAGCATGAGGTCTCTTCCTATATCACCCTGGAACTTAAAGGTGTAGACTATTCTCTAAGCGGCAAGCTGATTCAAAAATCTGAGGTGCAAAGGGACTTGGGAGTCCTTGGGCAGGATTCCCCAGAGGTTGATTTGCTGGCTGTCTGTGGTGAGGCAGTTGGCATTCATTTCGAGAGGACTAGACTATTAACGCAAGGATGCAATGTTGAGGCTTTATAAGGCACTGGTAAGACCATGTTTGGAGTATTGAGAGCAGTTTTGGGTCTCGTATCTAAGAAGGGGCTATGCTAGTGTTGGAGAGGACCCATAGGATGTTTATGGGAATGACCCCAGGAATTAGAAGGTTAACTTATGAGGGGTCTTTGATGCCTCTGGGCCTGTGCTCACTGGAGTTTAGAAGAACAAAGAGGGATCTCATTTAAAAGTACCAAATTTTGGAAGGTCTGGATAGTGGACGTGAAAAGGATACTTTATTAGTTGGAGAGTCTAGGATCAGAGGACGCAGCCTCAGAAAAGAACATCCCTTTACAAAAGAGGTGAGGAGAAATTTCTTTAGCAAGAGGGTTCAATGGTCCCATTTAATTCCAGAGAATGTATACAGTATGCAGCCTGAAATTCTTACTCCACAAAACAGAAGAGAGCCCCACAGAATGAATACATTGGAACCCCAAAGCCCCCCCCCCTTGCCCTCCCACGACAAAGCAGTGGCCCACCTATTTCAGCAGGGAGCATCGGCCCCCACCACCCACCAAACAAACACAGCAAAACCCCCAAAGAGAGACCACAGTCTGCCATCCACATGTGGTCCAACCATCAACTCAGGCCCTCCCTCTCTAACAAGGGAAGAGAGACATCACCCTTTCCAACATGAGGGGATACTGATAAAACAGGGTGGTGAATCTGTGGAATTCACTCTGGAGGCCGTGTCTTTGGGTGCAGGTAGGTCAGGGCATCAAAGGTTATGAGGAGAAAGCAGGAGAATGGGATTGAGAGGGAAAGTAAATCAGTCATGGTCAACTCGATGGGCCAAATGGCCTAACTGCTCCTACCCCATATGGCCTAACTTGAAGAACATCAAGCTTCATGCAGATTGAACTGCAAACCTCCCTCCAGTAACGGAGGTTCCAGAAACAAGGGGACGTAGAGTTAAATTAATGAGAGATTAGAGAGGAGATTCAAATGGTTTGAATCAGAGTTATTATCAGAGTGTATACAGTATACAACCTGAAGCACTTGTCTTCACAGACATCCACGAAAAACAGAAAAACATTAAAACCCCAAAACCTCCTCTCCCTCCTCCCTCACACAATCAGCATCAACTCCCCTCTCCCTCCTCCCTCACACAATCAGCATCAACTCCCCTCTCCCTCCACCCTCACACAATCAGCATCAACTCCCCTCTCCCTCCTCCCTCACACAATCAGCATCAACTCCCCTCTCCCTCCACCCTCACACAATCAGCATCAACTCCCCCCTCCCTCCTCCCTCACACAATCAGCATCAACTCTCCTCTCCCTCCTCCCTCACACAATCAGCATCAACTCCCCCCTCCCTCCTCCCTCACACAATCAGCATCAACTCCCCCCTCCCTCCTCCCTCACACAATCAGCATCAACTCCCCTCTCCCTCCTCCCTCACACAATCAGCATCAACTCCCCCCTCCCTCCTCCCTCACACAATCAGCATCAACTCCCCCCTCCCTCCTCCCTCACACAATCAGCATCAACTCCCCCCTCCCTCCACCCTCACACAATCAGCATCAACTCCCCCCTCCCTCCTCCCTCACACAATCAGCATCAACTCCCCTCTCCCTCCTCCCTCACACAATCAGCATCAACTCCCCCCTCCCTCCTCCCTCACACAATCAGCATCAACTCCCCCCTCCCTCCTCCCTCACACAATCAGCATCAACTCCCCCCTCCCTCCACCCTCACACAATCAGCATCAACTCCCCTCTCCCTCCTCCCTCACACAATCAGCATCAACTCCCCCCTCCCTCCTCCCTCACACAATCAGCATCAACTCCCCTCTCCCTCCTCCCTCACACAATCAGCATCAACTCCCCTCTCCCTCCTCCCTCACACAATCAGCATCAACTCCCCCCTCCCTCCTCCCTCACACAATCAGCATCAACTCCCCCCTCCCTCCTCCCTCACACAATCAGCATCAACTCCCCCCTCCCTCCACCCTCACACAATCAGCATCAACTCCCCTCTCCCTCCTCCCTCACACAATCAGCATCAACTCCCCTCTCCCTCCTCCCTCACACAATCAGCATCAACTCCCCCCTCCCTCCTCCCTCACACAATCAGCATCAACTCACCCCTCCCTCCTCCCTCACACAATCAGCATCAACTCCCCCCTCCCTCCTCCCTCACACAATCAGCATCAACTCCCCCCTCCCTCCTCCCTCACACAATCAGCATCAACTCCCCTCTCCCTCCTCCCTCACACAATCAGCATCAACTCCCCCCTCCCTCCTCCCTCACACAATCAGCATCAACTCCCCTCTCCCTCCTCCCTCACACAATCAGCATCAACTCCCCCCTCCCTCCTCCCTCACACAATCAGCATCAACTCCCCTCTCCCTCCTCCCTCACACAATCAGCATCAACTCCCCTCTCCCTCTCCCCGCCCGGTTCAGCAAAAAGCATCAGCTCCCACCACCCACCAAACAGCGAAGCACCCAAAGAGAGATGGCGATCTGCAGTCCACAAAAACTATTGTCTACCTGGCAGTCCGACATGCCGCAGGCTCTCCCTCTCTCTCACTAACAAGGCACCCATTTCACAGCGAAAGGTCGCTGTATGACGTTACAGTCTGCGGCATCGGTTTTTAGTCTCAGGTTCTCCGACTCTATAATCGGCAGGGAACTCTCCCCACCATCAAGAGAGAGAGAGAGATCGTTCGACTACAGAGACCTCCGTCCGTACATCTGCCACAGTGAGAGCCCCGACGTTCCTTTTCCCGCTGCGCCTCATCGGCAACACCGGCCCAGAATCAGTCGTCCGGAGGAGCCATCTTCCCAGCCGCGACTGGAGAATGTCGGGAAACAGTCGGCCAACGACCTCCAGGAACGGGAACTCATCCGCTGTAATCTTCTTCAAGAGACGCAGTTTGAGCGCCGTTGCAAATCAGGACCTTGGTAGAACCCCAACCAGCTTGAAAGGGAAAGAAAGAGGCATTGAAGAGAGGAATTCAGGCTGCTTCCACAGATGAGGTAGCTACTTGGAGGAGACCGATGGGGGTCGGCAGCCCTGTGCTGGAGCGGAAGGTGAAGGCAGAACCCCTCCCCACTTTTCAACCGTATTTGGATATGGACCTGGAGAGCCTACGGACCTGGGAAGCAGCATTAAACAGAAAGCAGGACGGGATGGGCCAGATTCTGAAAATTCCGACAATTCTACAAGAACCCAGCACTTCACACTCGATTATGATGGAATTCAGTTGGATCAGACTCGACAGTTGACTGAGGCAAACGTTTTTCCCAATCTCCAGTATTTTCACAGCCTATAAACAAAACTGTTTAAGTAGAATAACTTTAAACAAAACTATTTATTCAAGTTGTCTATGGGTCTTAGCTCAGAATGTGGCCCTCAATCAGTATAACCAAAGAAAACCCCGCACTTCAGTTCATGAAAATCTGAAACTAAAAATACTCAGGAGGTCAGGCGGCATTGAGGGTAAGGGGGTAGGTTCAAGGAGATGTAAGAGGTAAGTTTTTGTACTCAGGGAGTGGTGGATGATACAGTGGTAGAGGCAAACACATTAGAGACTTTTAAGAGACCTTTAGACAGGCTCAGGAAGTCAGGGGTTGGAACTCTGGTTGGGTCACATGTGGAGCATTGCATATGGTCGCCCCACGATAGGAGGGATGGTGAGGCTTTGGAGAGGGAGCGGAAGAGGTTTACCAGGACGCTGCCTGGTTTAGAGGGCGTGTGCTGTCATAGGAGGCTGGATATTTTCTCTGGTGCGGTGGAGGCTGAGGGGAGATCTGATAGAGGTTTACAAGATTATGAGAGGGGTAGGTAGACAGGGAGTATCTGTTTCCCCAGGGTTGAAATATCAGAGGGTATGCATTGAAGGTGAGAGGGGGTGGGTGCAAGGGGAATAAGAGGGGTAAGTTTTTACTCAGAGAGGGGTGGATGGCTGGAATGGTGATAGAGACAAACATACATTAGAGGCTTTTAGGAGACGTTTGGTAGGCACGTGGATGTGAGCAGGATGGAGGGATATGGACACAGTGTAGGGAGGACCAGTTAGGGTTTGGAGGTTTTCGATTTACTTCCCAGCTGGTTCGACCCAACACTGTGTCCAAGAGCCTGTTCCTGGGCTGTTCTACGTCCTGTCTGTGGTTGGAGAGAGCATTCATATTTCAGGATGATGACCTCTCAACTTATCTCCCTATAAACTGAGTCCTGATGAAGGTTCTCGGCCTGAAATACCGTGTACCCCCATCCACAGATGCTAGCTGACTTGCATTTTGTGTGTGTTGCTCTGGGTTTCCAGCAACTGCAGAATCCCTAGCCCTTAAATTGGTAAATTAGACCATTACTGCCACAACAATAAACCAGATTATAAACAGGAGAAAGCCTGGCAAATAAAGATAATTTTAATCTTATGTTGTTGAAAATATAAATGTCGCTGGGAAATACTCAGGATATCAGGCAGCATCTGTGGAGAGAGTCTTAATTCAAAGGTTCAAAGATCAAATGTTCATTTAGTGTGTATCCAGCTCTAAGACTCGCCTTCTCCAGATAGCCACAGAATAAAGGAAACCGTGGAAGTCGTTCAAAGAGAAAACATCAAACCTCCCTCCACAACACGCGCAGAAACAAATCTCGCAATCACCATCAACCACCCCCCACACATGAAAAAAATACACAAACTGCAACATCAAAACCCCTTCCCCCCCATGCAGAAAAAACAGACTGTTCACATGGTATGAACATCAAACCCTCAGCCTAACCCCCCTCCCCGTACGAGAGAACTAACAAAACCACACCAAACGGCATCGAGAAAGACCAGGTGAAAACATGTAGAACACAAAAAAACTGAAAGAGCCCCATCAGAACTACAGTCCAGTCCATACATCGCAGACCTCGGCAATATCTTCCAACAGCATCAAAGGAGGGACTGAGAGCAAGAGAGAGAGGGAGGAGGAGAGAGAGAGAGGGAGGAGGAGAGAGAGAGAGAGAGAGGAGGAGAGAGAGGGGGAGAGAGAGAGTGAGGGGGGAGAGAGAGAGAGAGGGAAGGGAGAGGAGAGAGAGGGGAGGGGGGAGAGAGAGAGTGAGAGAGAGAGAGAGAGAGAGAGCATTCGCTCGCAGGCACCTTCCTGCAGCAGCAGGCAAGAGGGGGAGAGCCAGACCGATCACACGCAGGTTGACAGTGCGGGACACCCACCTTCCACTCTCGTCCCCATTGATTTAAGTTTTCCTTGACGCTTTAGTCAGCAGGATTGATGCGAAATAGAACCGATCGTGGTAACCCGTCTCCAGAATTCTTGGCCTACAGGCCGAGCTCCCTCGCAGACAGCAGACCGCCAGTGCGCTCATTCGGCTGGAAATGCAGAATAAAGAGTTCCAGTTAGAGCAAAAGTGCAATGCAGGCAGCCAATAGGCAGCGAGGACCATTACGAGATAGATTTTGAGGTCAAGAGTCTACCTTATCATACTGAAGGGTGATGCACCATCAATAACTCTCGGAGATGGGAGGCGAACGATAGGCTTTTATTAGCTGCAAGAAACCACGATTAGCAGCAAGAGACCACCACACAACATCCTGGAGACTGAGGGGGGAGCAGTGCCTCCAATCGCCTTTATACAGGGGTCTGTGGGAGGAGCCACAGGAGCAGTCAGCGGGGGGGTGGGGCGTGTCCAGACAGGTATATGTAGTTCACCACAAAGGGCCGCAGAGTCGTCTTGCAACAGGGCGATAAAAAGTAGTCCTTGAGCCTGGGGGTACGTTTCCTTTGGCTTTCGCACCTTCTGAGCGGGGGCTCGTCGATTATGCTGGCCGCTTTCCCGAGGCGGGGAGAAACCTAGATGGAGTCTAGGCAGGGGAGGCTGGTTTCCATGCGTCCACAACTCTCTGCAGTTGCTTGCACCGACGGGCCGAACAGCTTCCACAGCAGGCCGCGATGCCCCCAGATCCGATGCTTTCTGACGTGCGTCAATAAAACCTGGTGAGGGTCTACCGGGACATTCGGAATTCGTTAGCCTCCTGTGAAGTTGGCGAGCGTTCTTGCCCACGGTCTCCACATGGTTGGACCAGGACAAGCTATTGGTGACGTTCCTGCCCTCAGCCATCATGGACTGTTTTCTAAATGGAGAGAAAGTTCAAAGATCAGGGTTGCAAAGGGACTTGAGAGTCCCTGAAGATTAACCTGCAGGCTGAGTCTGTTGTGAGGAAGGCAAATGTGATGTTAGCATTCATTTCAAGAAGACTAGCAAGGATGTAACGTTGAGACTTTATAAAGCACTGGTGAGGTCTCACTTGGAGTATTGTGAGCAGGTTTGGGCCCCCTCTCTTAGGAAGGTACACTGGCACCAGAGAGGGCTCAAAGAAGGTTCTCGAAAATGATCTTGGGATTGAAAGGCTTGTCGTGTGAAGAGCGTTTGATGGCTCCAGGTCTCTACTCACTGAAATTCGGAAAAATGAGCTGTGGCGTCATTGAAACCTGTCAAATGTTGAAAGGCCTCGATTGAGTGGATATGGGGAGAACATTTCCTATGGTAAGGGAGTCTAAGATATGAGGACACGGTATCCTTTCTTTAGCCAAAGAGTGGTGAATCTGAGGAATTCATTGCCACAGGCGGCTGTGGAGGCCAGATCACTGGGAATATTTAAGGCAGAGGTCAGTAGATTCTCGATTGGTCAGGGCATGAAGGGATACAGAGAGAAGGCAGGAGATTGGAGCTGAGAGGGAAAATGGATCAGCCATGATGAAATGGTGGAGCAGACTTGATGGGCCAAATAGCCTCATTCTGCTCCTATATCTTATGGTCATCATACGCTGGGTAGGGAGTGGGAGGGTTCAATGCTTTGTGCAGGGAGGTGGGGGGGCTTCGATATTTCTATTGTTCTATAGGGTTTCTTTGTTTCATGGGCTTCTGTGAAGAGGATGAATTTCAGGTTGTATACTGTCTATGTTCTCTGATATTAAATACACTTTGAAACCTCTGATTTAGCTTGAGAACGGTGACACTCACTAAAAGTATTCCACTGTAAACTATGCCGACTCTGCATTGTAAACAGTGTCTCATCGGAATGATAGCACTTCTAGAGCAACCAACGTCGCTGCACACAGCAATGTGATAATCTGTTGGTTGGCGGGTAAGCCAAGAGACTGCAGAGGCACTAATGCCTTGAGATCCACCCAGCGACACGGCACAGATTTATAACTAAATCTGGATCCTTTCCAGTCGCTGTGATGTACTTCACGAGGAGATCGGACAGACATTTTGCAATCCCATCCTCACCAAGAATGATGCTCCATTGTTGTTTCTGTAACAAACTTGTTCGACCAATCAGGTCGTTAGCCCTGAGCTGCCCAAACCTGGAGGACTGGTGGACCACTCTTAGTCTGGCCTTTACTCTTTGACCTGTTTGCCATGGATGACTCTCCCAAGAGTCAAAAGCACAAGGGCCTGACTCCAGCCAACAGTGTTCTCCGGGTCATTGAGGCCCACAGGCCTACAAATCTTGACAAGGTCGTGGTCCTCTTGGATGTTGTGGGATCTTACTCTGTATAAACTCACCCACCCATTGGCCACGGCACAGGGTGCACTAAGGCACTTGGGTTGCGAATCATTTCAAGATATGAAAGGCATCATAAAAATACAAGTTCTTATATCCACAGGCTTTAAAAAGGTTAAATACTCTGAGTATTTAATCCAAATTATGGAAGGATCCAAGTGCTATTGAATTATATTTTTTTCAAAGGAAGAGATTAGTACCAGGTTGACATTTCGCATGTAGAACTTAATGTTATGTTTATGCACGTTCCCACAAACATGTCAGATGTGATTTTAAAACAGACTACAGCTCTTTCATTCAATGCCTGCAGGCTCAAAACAACACCAAGCAGTTTAAAAACTCGAGTGTAGTTATCCACTGAGCTCAGTGTAAGGCTAACATATTCCTCCACAGAGACGGTGTAATTTCTTTCGGAGTATTGAGTGCAGTTTTGGTCACCTACCTACAGGAAAGATGGAAATAAGGTTGAAAGAGTACAGAGAAAATTTACAAGGATGTTGCCGAGACTTGAGGACAAGTTAAAAGGATAGATTGAATAGGTTAGGACTTTATTTATTAGGAGATTTGTTAGAGGTATACAGAATTATGAAGGGTACAGACAGGGTAAATGCAAGCAGGTTTTTTCCACTGAGGATGGGTGGGACGACAACCAGAGGTCATGGGTTAAGGGTGAAAGGTGAAATGTTTAAGGGGAACATGAGGGGAAACTTCTTCACTCAGAGGGTGGTGAGAGCAGGGAATGAGCTGCCAGCTTGATTTCAATGTGTAAAAGAAGTTTGGACAGATAAGTAGATTTGGAGAGCTGTGGTCCTGGTGCAGGTCGGTGGGAGCAGGCAGATTAAATGGTTCAGCATGGACTAGATGGGCCAAAGGGCCTGTTTCTGTGCTGTAGTTTTCTATTTGTCTTTCTAAGACTCTTTCTAGTTTCTATTTGACTCTTTCTAAGCCCTCGACTTTTCAGGAATTCGTAATTAACTTTTGGGATCCAGCAAACTGAGCGAAGGAAATTAAAAATTGGACAGTTTATTTATTTCTTTGTTTAGTTGTTGAGATACAGTGCAGGAAAGGATGTTCCAGCCCAACGAGCCACAGCTTCCAGCAACCCATCTATTTAACCCTAGCCTAATCACAGGACAATTTACAATGACCTCCTAACCAGTACACCTTCTGACCCTGGGAGGAAACCAGAGCACCTGGAGGAAACCCAGGTGGTCATGGGTTCCTGACAGCGCTGGAATGGAACTCTGCAACACCCTGAGCTCTAATAGTGTAACCGTTACGCTAGTGTGGTTACAGGACTGTAATACTGCTTCAGAGGACGATGCCTGCTGTGTTTTCTTGTTTATCAGTGAGTCCTCAGAAGACTCAACCATTAAACCTTCCCTCCGTAACACAGTTTTATTGTCAAAATAAAACTCTGATAATCTGGCATTCTGATATTTATATGGGTGGGGGGGAGGGTTCCCAGCCTGAGATCCACAGACACCCTCAGTTAATGGGAAGCCTCCATGGCATACAGAAGATTGGTCTCCAACACATTATTTTATATCTTACATGACGATGTAGCTTTTTGTTCATGCAAACCCAGGAAATTTGAAGGAAGGGTTGTGTATTTAATATTAGAGTAATATTGTTTGATAAAGAATTCTTTGCCTGTTTAAATAATTCATTATGGGTAATATGTAAAAGTACATGAATGGCTTGCGTTATCACGTCACTGTGTCATAAGTGAGTGCCTTGCTTAAAATGAAAATGAATCTCAGATACATTCTCCAGGCTCCTGTCTTTCTCTTTCAATTAGTTTTTATGTTTTGGAGTTACAGAATATAACTGGGAGAATGGGAAACCTAGAGTCCCTTTAGTCAAACTGGCCCTTGCCAACCAAGATTCCCATCCAAGCTGGTTTCGTTTGCCCGCATCCCTCCAAAGTTCAGAGTCCAAACACTTCCAATCCATGTGCGTGTCCTAGCACCTTTTGAAAGTTGTTACTAAGCCATTAGCCCTGGCAGCTCGTTCCAAGCACTGACCAAAAGTCCTCGTTACCACCCTGTCTACCTGCGGCACCACTTTCAGGGAACCACGCGCTCGAACCTCGATTCCTCCGTTCTACAGCATGGCTCAGAGGCCTGCCGTTCAAAAATTCAAGGTACACTAGTCATCAGGTGGGTATACCTTACCCGACCTTGGGATTCGTCTCTTAACAGGACAACGACACCCAAAATATATATACACACACACATATACACTGTACACTTAAAGAAGACTATCTAACTTAGAGAGTAAAAACTATACCATGCCCACACAAAAGAACCCGTATAAAAAAGACCATCAGACAAGAAAAATACCACACAACTAAGTAGCGTTCTGACCTGGTCCGAACAGGAGTCCCATACTTCAGCATGGCTCAGTGCAGAGGTGAGTAAAATCACAGAGCAGCAACCTGAACCAGCCCACACCTCCCCTTGAGTCCCGGCACCCCGGCCTTCCCAATCCGGCCCACACCTCAACTTCCTTTCGGTTTGAGCTTGATGAAGCCGCAGGAAGCAGAATCAGGTGAGGTTCAGGGAAGGCAAAGAAAGATCTAGAAGCATGGTGGGTGGGTAGGAAGTGCGGCATATATCACCCAACGGGACAAAGGCTGAGCCGTCAGCATGTCCAGATCACAGATTGCCAGAGTTTTGCTGTGTTAGTGAGGTGGCGGCTGGAGATACGTCCGCTACCCTGCAGGTCACCCTTGGGCAAGGTGTAGCACCTGCTTAGCCCCCGATCAGGGTCATGTGAAGCCATGGGAGCAGGTGGTGGATGGTCGTACGAGCAGCCGGTGCAGATCACAAGCCCTGGTTATGTGACCACTGACACCAGGCAGACAATCTCTGAAGAGTATTGATAATGGCTGGGGTCACCCGTCTTGTAAAGACACTGCCCAGAAGAAGCCAATGGCAAACCACTCCTGTAGAACGGTCATTGTCATGAGACCATGATCGCCTACATCGTACGACACAGCACATAATGATATGTAATAATGATACATAGGCCATAAGACATTGGAGCCCAGAATTCAGCCATTCAGCCCATCGAGTCTGCTCTGCAATTTCATCATGGCTGACCCATTCTTCTCTCAGCCTCAATCTCCTGCCCGTGCTCCTTCATGCCCTGACCAATCTATCATCCTCTGCCTTAAATAGACTGTATTTAAAGTCTTGGCCTCCACAGCTCCCTGTGGCAAAGAATTCCACAGATTCACCACTCTCTGGGAAAAACATTTTCTCCTCATCTCCATCCTACATCTTATTCCCTGAATCTTGAGGCAATGTCCCCTAGTTCTAGTCTCACCTACCAATGGAAGCAACTTTCCTACTTCTATCGTATACAATACAAATACTTTATTGTCACCAAACAATTGATACTAGAGCGTAAATCATCACAGTGATATTTGTTTCTGTATCTATCCCTTTCAAAATTTTGTATGTTTCTATAAGATCCCCTCTCATTCTTCTGAATGCCAGAGTATAGTCCCCGGTGACTCAATCTCGCCTCATGGGTTAACCCCTTCATCCCTGGGATCAACCTGGTGAACTTCCTCTGCATTGCCTCCAAAACCAGTATATCCTTCCTCAAGTACGGAGACCAGAACTACACGCAGTAGTCCAGGTGCGGCCTCACCAGTACCCTGAATAGTTGCAGCTTGACCTCCCTGCTCTTGAATTCAATCCCTCTAGCAACGAAGGCCAATGTTCCGTTTGCCTTCTTGATAACCTGTTGTACCTGCAAGCAAACTTTTTGTGATTCATGAACAAGCACTCCCAAGTCCCTCTGCACAAGAGCATGCTGCAATCTTTCACCATTTAAAAAATAATAATCTGGTCTTCTATTATTCCTTCCAAAGTGGATGATCTCACATTTACCAATGTTGTATTCCATCTGCCAGACCTTGGCCCATTCACTTAATCTATCTATATCCCTCTGCAGACTCTCCACATCCTCTGTACAATTTGCTTTTCCACTCAGTTTAGTGTCATCAGCAAATTTTGCTACACTCAGTCCCTTCTTCCAAATCATCAATGTAAATGGTAAACAGCTGCGGGCCCAGCACCGACCCCAGCGAAACCCCACTCACCACTGACTGCCAACCGGAGAAACACCCATTTATACCAACTCTCTGCCTTCTATCGGTTAACCGATCCGCTATCCATGCCAAATCACTTCCTCTGACTCCATCCATCCGTATCTTATTTGTAAGTCTCTTGTGCGACACCTTATCGAACGCCTTCTGAAAATCCAAGTATACAAAATCCACCTGTTCCCTCTATCCACTACACGCATTATATCCTCAAAGAACTCCAGTAAGTTTGTCAAACAGGACCTACCCTTTCTGAATCCATGCTGTGTCTGTCTAATGGAACTACTCCTTTCTAAATATTTCGCTATTTTTTCCCTTAATGACAGTTTCAAGGATTTTCACGACTACAGACATTAAACTAACTGGCCTATAGATTCCTGTCTTTTGCCTACATCCTCTGTTAAAAAGTGACATGACATTTGCTGTCTTCCAGTCTGCTGGGACCTGTCCAAATCTAGAGACTCTTCTTTTCTCTTAACATTGTATATCTGTGAACTTGTAATGCTGCAGTGACAATGTAATTTCCTTTGGGATCTATCTATTTCTCTTTCAATGAGGTCACCCCTCATGCTTCTGAATTCCAGTTAATTCAGGCTCAAGGTCTTCGAACGCTCTTCATACAAAAGCTATCCATTCCCAGAATCATTTTCCTGAACCTCCTTTGAACCCTCTCTAGTTTTAGCACATCCTTTCTAAGATAAGGGGCCCAAAACTGCTCACAATACTCCAAGTGAGGCCTCACCAGTGCTTTATAAAGCCTCAACATTACATCCTGGCTTTTATATTCTAGTCCTCTCGAAATAGGTGCTTGCATTTGCCTTCCTCACCACAGTCTCAACTGCAAATTAAGAACATAGAACATAGCATAGTACAGCACATTACAGGCCCTTTGGCCCACAATGTTGTGTCGACCCTCAAACCCTGCCTCCCATATAACCCCCCACCTTAAATCCCTCCATATACCTGTTTAGTAGTCTCTTAAACTTCTCTAGTGTATCTACCTCCACCACTGACTCAGGCAGTGCATTCCACGCACCAACCACTCTCTGAGTGAAAAACTTTCCTCTAATATCCCCCCCCCCCTTACCTTAAAGCCATGTCCTCTTGTACTGAGCAGTGGTGCCCTGGGGAAGAGGCGCTGGCTGTCCACTCTGTCTATTCCTCTTAATATCTTGTACACTTCTATCATGTCTCCTCTCATCCTCCTTCTCTCCAAAGAGTAAAGCCCTAGCTCCCTTAATCTCTGATCATAATCCAGGCAGCATCCTGGTAAATCTCCCCTGTACCCTTTCCAATACTTCCACATCCTTCCTATAGTGAGGCGACCAGAACTGGACACAGTACTCCAAGTGTGGCCTAACTAGAATTTTATAGAGCTGCATCATTACATCGCATCTCTTAAACTCTATCCCTCAACTTATGAAAGCTAACACTCCATAAGCTTTTTAAACTACCCTATCTACCTGTGAGGCAACTTTCAGGGATCTGTGGACATGTACCCCCAGATCCCTCTGCTCCTCCACACTACCAAGTATCCTGCCATTTACTTTGTACTCTGCCTTGGAGTTTGTCCTTCCAAAGTGTACCACCTCACACTTCTCCGGGTTGAACTCCATCTGCTACTGCTCAGCCCACTTCTGCATCCTATCAATCTCTCTCTGCAATCTTCGACAATCCTCTACACTATCTACACCACCACTAACCTTTGTGTTGTCTGCAAACTTGTCAAATCACCCTTCTACCCCCACATCCAGGTCTTTAATAAAAGTCACAAAAAGTATAGGTCCCAGAACAGATCCTTGTGGGACACCACTAGTCACAACCCTCCAATCTGAATGTACTCTGCCTTCTGCCTTCTGCAGGCAAGCCAATTCTGAATCCACCTGGCCAAACTTCCCTGGATCCCATGTCTTCTGACTTTCTGAATAAGCCTACCGTGTGGTACCTTGTCAAATGCCTTACTAAAATCCATGTAGATCACATCCACTGCAATACCCTCATCTATATGCCTGGTCACCTCCTTAAAGAACTCTATCAGGCTTGTTAGGCACGATCTGCCCTTCACAAAGCCATGCTGACTGTCCCTGATCAGACCATGATTCTCTAAATGCCCATAGATCCTATCTCTAAGAATCTTTTCCAACAGCTTTCCCACCACAGACGTAAGGCTCACTTGTCTATAATTACCTGGTCTATGAATTACCCTTTAGGGAATCCTGCACAAGAACTCCCAAGTCCCTTTCTGCCTCCGTTTTTTGTATTTTCTCTCCTTTTAGAAAATAATAAACCCTTTCACTTCTTCTACCAGAGTGCATGACTGTACACTTCCCAACATAGTATTCCACCTGCTGTTTCTTTGCCCATTCTCCGAATCTGTCTGTCCTTCTGTAGCCTCTCTACTTCCTCAAAACTATCCACCTATCTTCATATCATCTGCAAACTTTGCAACAAAGCCATCAATTTCATCATCCAAATCATTGACATATGAAATAAACAGAATCAGTCCCGACACTGGTCACTGGCAGCAGCCAACCAGAAAAGGCTCCCTTTATTCCCACTCTTTGCCTCCTGCCAATCAGCCACTGTTTTAGCCTGTAAATCCATGGGCTTGTAGCTTGATAAGCAGCCTTATGTGTGGCACCTTGTCAAAGGCCTTCTGAAAATCCAAGTACACAACATCCACTGATTCTCCTTTGTCTATTTCGAATGTTATTTCTTCAAAGAATTCCAACAGATTTGTCAGGCAGGATTTCCCCTTGAGGAAACCATGCTGACTACGGCCTATTTTATCATGAGCCTCCAAGTACCCTGAAGCCACATCCTTAATCATCGACTCCAACATCTCCCCAACCACTGAGGTCAGACTAACTGGCCAATAGTTTCCTTTCTTCTGCCTCTCTCCCTTCTTGAAGACTGGAGTGACATTTACAATTTTTCAGTCTTCCACAACCATTCCAGAATCTAGTGTGATTTACTGATGCCTCCGCAATCTCTTCAGCTCCTCTTTCAGAGCCCTGGGGTGTCCACCTTCTGGTCCAGGTAACTCATCCACCTTCAGTCCTTTCAGTTTCCCCAAGAACCTTCCGCCTGGTTCTGGTAACTTCACGCACTTCATGACCCCTGACCCCCCGGAACTTCCTCCACACTGCTAGTGTCTTCTACTGCGAAAGCTGACAGAAAATACTTATTCAGGTCATCTGACATTTCCTTGCCCCCCTCCAATTACTACCTCTCCAGCATCATTTTCCAGCGGTCCAATATCCATTCTCACCTCACTTTTACACTTTATGTATCTAAAGAAACTTTTGGCACCCTCTTTAATATTATTGGTGAGCTTACTTTCATCTTCACCACCTTAGTCACATTTTAGTTGCCATCTGCTGGTTTTTAAAAGCTTCTCAATCTTCTGACTTCCCACTGATTTTTGCTGTGTTATATGCCCTCTCTTTGGCTTTGATGTTGGCTTCGATTTCTCTCATTTGCTCCATGTGTCATCTTTCCTTTAGAATACTTCTTCCTCTTTGGGATGTATATATTCCCTGCCCTCTGAATTCCAGAAATCCCAGCCATTGCTGCTCTACCATCAACCCTGCTAGTGTTCTTTTCCAACTGATTCTGTCCAACTTTCTTTCATGCCTCTGTAATTCCCTTTACTCCACTGTAATGCTGATACATCTGACTTCAGCTTCTCCTTCTCAAATTTCAGGGTGAATTTGATCATATTATGATCACTTGCCCCTAATTACTCTTTTACCTTAAACTCTCTAATCAATTCTGATCCATTGCACAACTCCCAATCCAGTTTAGCTGATCCCCTAGTGCGCTCGACAATGAGCTACTCAAAAGCCCATCTCGTAGGCACTCGAGAAATTCTCCCTCTTGGAACCCAGTGCCAACCTGACTTTTCCAGTCTGCCTGCATATTGAAATCCCCCGTGACTATTGTAAAATTACCCTTTTGGCATGCATTTTCTATCTCCCGTTGTAGTTTTTAGGCCACGTCCTCACTACTGTTTGGGCGTCTGTTTACAACTCCCAACAGGGCCTTTTTATTCTTGCAGTTCCTTAGATCTATCCACAATGATTCAACACCTTCCGACCCTATCCTCTTTAACATTAAAAAAACCCACTACAGCAAAGTAAAGGCCTATAATGTGGTGCTGACCTTATAACCTGCTCAAAGAGCAATCTAACCCTTCCCTTCTACATAACCCTCCATTTTTCTATCATCCATGTGCCTTTCGAAGAGTTTATTAAATGTCCTTAATGTATCTTCCTCGACTTCTGGCAGGGTGTTCTGAACTCCCGGCACTCTCCGCGTAAAAAAAAACTTGCTTTTGATTTCCTTCTATAAATTCCTCCAGTCACCTTTAAATTATTTATTATTTACTGAGATACAGCATGGAACAGGCCCTTTCGGCCCTTCGTGCTGCGCTGCCCAGCAAACCCACCGATTTAACCCCTGCCTAATCACGGGCACAGTTTACAATGACCAATTAACCTACCGACCGGCACATCGTGGGACTGTAGGAGGAAACCAGAGCACCCGGAGGAAACCCACGCGGTCATGGGGAAGAACGTTCAAACTCCTTCCAGACAGCGGCAGGAATCGAACCTGGGTCGCCTACACTGCAAACCGTTGTGCTAACCACTACACTACCATCCCACCTCACAGCAGCCATTTCCACCCTGGGAAAAGTCTCCGTCTATCCACTCTATCTCTGCCTCTTATCATCTTGTACACCTCTATAAAGTCACCTCTTACCCTCCCTCGCTCCAAAGGGAAAAGCCCCAGCTTGTTCAACTCCCCTCGTAAGACAAAGGTTGGGAAATTTAGTGAAGGGGCTCCAAAGTTTTGATAGGGAAAGGGAATATGGATAATTCAAAAAGATGGACAGAAATATAAAACAGTTCATAGGAAAGCAGGGTGGAAAATGCTGGAGATAGGGTTGCCATGGTAACGTAGTGGTTTGCGTGGTGTTGCTACAGCTCGGAGCGTTCCGGAGTTCGGAGTTCAATCCTGACGCCCTCGATAAGGATTCTCTGAACGTTCTCCCCGTGACTGTGCGGGTTTTTATTCCCAGATGCTCCGGTTTCCTCCCACAGCTCAAAGGCATACCGGTTAGTAGGTTATTGTAAACAGTCCGGTCATGCAGGGATCCCCAGCCTGAGGCCCACGGACTCCTCGTTTAGCGGCATTGGCCTGTGGCATCATAAAGATTGGGAACCCCTGGTCTGGGTGATTTTTATAAAAATACAAGGAAGCTTGGCAAAGTTCAACCCCAAGAGAAGTAACAATACTGCCCCCCCCCAATCCAACATTTGCAAAGGGGGAAAGGGTGCCACTTGGGGGCACAGCTGGAGGGTGAGGTGCCGAGATAAAGCTTGTGTGGCCTGTGTATGTAGTGGGAGTGGGAGCCCCTGCCGGGGTTAGAGAGGGGGGGTTGCTAGCAGTGAGCTCTCTGGGTCGGGAGGGCCTATTCCGTCCGGCATCTCTAAATAAATAAATCGTTCAATAAAATACTCAGAGGGTCAGGCAGCATCTGTGAGACAGAGTTAGTCTTTCAGGTCAAAGACCTTTCACCGGAACGGTGCCCTCTTGTGGAATATTTACAGTGTTTTCGATTTCTGTTTTAGATCCAGTATTGTGTAACGGGGAAGGATGAGCTGATAGTTAATTAGTGAACAGTGGTTACTTTATACAGAAATCAAAAGCAATTCAGCCTGAAAGCAGGGCGTTAAACCTGAATAGAAAGTATTGGGAAGTCTTGAAACTTCAGCTGCCTGCAGCAGATTGGAATATTATATTAAAAGTGTATCTGTAAACAGTCACCGACATTTGAAGAATTAACATATTGTTTACAAGTAATATATAAATGTGCCACTAAGGCAAAACAAGGTCAAAGGGCAAGGTGGGGAGGGAGAAGTGAAAGGGGTTGGTTAAAGGAAAATGCGTACTTTATCACTAAAAAACTGTTGAAACATAGAACTCAGAACACTTCTGCAAATTAAAGTCCCTTTGACTCATTGTGTTGTGCTCATCTTTTAATATTCCAAGCTCAATCTAACCCTTCCCTCCTACATAACTCTCAATTTTTCTATCATTCATGCTCCTATCAAACAGTCTCTGAAATGTCCCTGGTAACGTATTTCTCGGAAGTTCCCACCTGCTTCAAAAAGGCAACAATTATACCAGTACCCAAGAAGAATAACGTGGGCTGCCTTAATGACTATCACCCAGTAGCACTCACATCTGGAGTGATGAACTGCTTTGTGAGGTTGATCATGGGTAGACTGAACTGCCTCAGCAAGGACCTGGACCAATTTACCTATCATCACAATAGGTCAATGGCAGACGCAACCTCCGTGGCTCTTCACACGGCTTTAGACCACCTGGACAACACAAACACCTACTTCAGGATGCCGTTCATCGACCATCATTCCCACAATCCTGATTGAGAAGTTACAGAACCTGGGCCTCTGTTCCTCCCTCTGCAATTGGATCCTCGACTTCCTAACCAGAAGACCACAATCTGTGCTGATTGGTGATAACATATCCTCCTCGCTGACGGGCAACACTGGTGCACCTCAGGGGTGTGTGCTTAGCCCACTGCTCTACACTCACGATTGTGTGGCTAGGCATAGCTCAAATACCATCTATAAATTTGCTGATGCTACCATTGTTGGTAGAATCTCAGGTGTAGAAGAGAGGACGTACAGGAGTGAGATATGCCAACTAGTGGAGTGGTGTCACAGCAACAACCTGGCACTCAACGTCAGTAAGACAAAAGAGCTGATTGTGGATTTCAGGAAGGGTAAGACGAAGGAACACATACCAATCCTCATAGAGGGATCAGAAGTGGAGAGAGTGAGCAGTTTCGAGTTCCTGGGTGTCAAGATCTCTGAGGATCTAACCTGGTCCCAACATATCGATGCAGTTATAAAGAAGGCAAGACAGCGGCTATACTTCATTAGGAGTTTGAAGAGATTTGGCATGTCAACAAATACACTCAAAAACTTCTATAGTTGTACAATGGAGAGCATTCTGACAGGCTGCATCACTGTCTGGTTTGGTGGGGGGGGGGGGGGGGTGACCGCACAAGACCAACAGAAGCTGCAGAAAGTTGTAAACTTAGTCAGGTTACTCGCCTTCATGGTATCCAGGACATCTTCAACGAGCGATGCCTCAGAAAGGCAACATTCATTATTAAGGATCCCTATCACCCAGGTCATGCCCTCTTCTCATTGCTACCATAACGGAGGAGGTACAGGAGCCTGAAGGCACACACTCAACGATTCAGGAACAGCTTCTTCCCCTCTGCCATCAGGGAGGAGGTACAGGAGCCTGAAGACACACACTCAATGATTCAGGAACAGCTTCTTCCCCTCTGCCATCAGGAAGGAGGTACAGGAGCCTGAAGACACACACTCAATGATTCAGGAACAGCTTCTTCCCCTCTGCCATCAGGGAGGGGGTACAGGAGCCTGAAGGCACACACTCAACGATTCAGGAACAGCTTCTTCCCCTCTGCCATCAGGAAGGAGGTAGAGGAGCCTGAAGACACACACTCAGCGATTCAGGAACAGCTTCTTCCCCTCTGCCATCAGGGAGGAGGTAGAGGAGCCTGAAGGCACACACTCAGCGATTCAGGAACAGCTTCTTCCCCTCTGCCATCAGGAAGGAGGTAGAGGAGCCTGAAGGCTCACACTCAGCGATTCAGGAACAGCTTCTTCCCCTCTGCCATATGATTCCTAAATGGACATTGAAAACTACCTCACTTTTTTCAATATATATTATTTCTGTTCTTGCACTATTTTAATCTATTTAATATACATATATGTATAGTTACTGTAATTTATTTTTTCTCGATTATCATGTAATGCATTGAACTGCTGCTTCTAAGTTATGAAATTTCACGACACATGCCAGTGATAATAAACCTGATTCTGAACCCCGACTCTCTCTGTTAAAAAAAACTTATCTCTAACATCCCTCCTACACTTTCCTCCAATCAGCTTTTAATTAAGGACCCTCATATTGGCCATTTCTGCCCTGGGAAAAAGGCCCAGGCTGTCCACTCAGCCTTTGCCTCCTATCACCTTGTACACCTCTATCATGTCACCTCTCATCTTCCTTCACTCCAAAGAGAAAAGCCCTCGCCTGCTCAGCTTCTCCACATAAGACAAAGGCTGGGAAAATATCACAATTTAGTTAATGAGTTCCAAAGCATTGATAGAAAAACGGAATATGGATAGTTAAAATAAGCCAGACTGAAATATAAAACCTTTTCTAAAAGATGAGAAATGGAACAGATTATCGAACATTAAAGTGGGTTCTCTTTACTGACCAAGAGACGGGAGGAATTGCATTGGGTATAAGGAACTGGAAGGAGGGGTGTGTTGGGGGTGGGGGGGGAGAGAGAATTCCTACTTGGGTGATTTTTGATGATGCCTCAATCAAACTTGGTGATTTCTTTCGCCACCGGAGGAAGCAGAGATGCTGGTGTGCTTTCCTGGCCAAAGCAGTCTCTCACAGGTCTGTCGCTGGTGAGTTCCTGCCCCACTTCAGATATTATTTGTGCCCTGGGGTCCCTGCAGTGGGAGTGCGGGGTCCGCTGACTTCCTGGAGTTCTGGGACCAGTACACATAAGGGCTGGACTGCGTCCAGAAAGCACAGGAGGTCAAGATTTTTGTGGTTACTGTTTTTAATAAAGTTATTTTAAAACAAACACCAAAAAAAACACAAAACACAAGGTAGGGGGCCGAAAAGCCAAAATAAGATTATCTTCAAAATTCCTCTACACAGTC